>NC_135482.1:134366270-134668520 GCF_052094955.1 Ictidomys tridecemlineatus
TTTGTGAGAATGACATTTTTCAACTTATGTTCACCAATACTGGATACTATTTCAAAATATGCCAGCTTCATAGTTTGAAAAGGTAAATCTTAGATTTAAAATAAAACAACAAAACAAGGGAGTACATGCCATTCATACATATTTGAAAAGGTTAGCTGAGAATAACGATTGCACTGTTTCTTCACACACACAATTTCCTTTTAAAAACATCCTTCAGGAAATTCACTCTATGCCGAACCAAATACAAACTACCTCTACCTACAGATACATTCTATTCCCGCACATTCTATTTCTGCTGCAGTTGTGTGAATTCAAATATATTGAGACCATCAACTATCACAGAAGCCAAAATAATCTTTTCGCACCCTAGCTTTCCTCTCTAAGAACTGGTTACCACTTATTTGAGTAAGACTACCTTATCACCAGAGCAAAGCAGAAAATATGGAATTTTTAGTTTGCATGTGCCCACAAAGGATAAAAATAAGTGAAGACATTCGTGAACCATTTTATCTGCTCTGCTACCTGATTGATAAAATAATAGAAGTTTTTCCTCTCCAAATATATCACTGAGGATAAAATTGAAAGTATTATAATCTTTTGTTCTGGTTATTCTAATGATGGCAAATGATGAAACATTATCATTAGCAAGTATTTTTACCTGAATAGAGGGCAACTAAAGATAAGCCCTTCCTTTAGTGATTTTGGTAGGAAGTAGAATAATAAATACTAATGCTTCAGGATACATAAGGCCAATGAGAAAGAAAGAAAGAAAGAAAGAAAGAAAGAAAGAAAGAAAGAAAGAAAGAAAGAAAGAAAGAAAGAAAGAAAGAAAGAAAGAAAGAAAGAAAGAAAGAAAGAAAGAAGGGACGGAGGGAGGGAGGGAGGGAGGGAGGGAGGGAGGGAGGGAGGGAGGGAGGGAGGGAGGGAGGGAGGAAGGAAAGAAAGAAAGAAAGAAAGAAAGAAAGAAAGAAAGAAAGAAAGAAAGAAAGAAAGAAAGAAAGAAAGAAAGAAAGAAAGAAAGAAAGAAGGGTTAGGTACCTGTGTGGTTCCTGGCTGTTGCTCCTATAGATAGCACTAGAGTGGGGTGGGACGGGACACTCCACCTGATCCTGGACTCTGGGAGCCATCCAGAAGTTATGAGGGATATCTTTGGTGAATTCAGGTAAAGACAGGTAGTAGCCGCAAGGTGTGGACATAGCCTTAACATCAGGTCTACAATCTAAAATTCTTATTAAAATTTTCCTTTTGATATAATTGATGATAAAAATCATTTCCTTTAAGTTAGCCAAGAATTTTTGAGAGGTTTTATAATATAAAATAAAATAATAAGGTGATAAAGGAAAAAAATCAGGATGAGGAAAGTGGAGTAGGGAGGGTGGAACTGTAAGACCCTCAGCCTATGGACTCAGGAAAAAGTTGTCAAGCTCATTCTCTGAGCAGCCTTTGTGTTTGTGTTGAGCCAGACGTTATTCCCACAGAGGAGATGGCTCAAGGATCAGCAGCTCTTTTCTCCTCTGTAGTTGAAGGCCTCTCAACTTACACTGATATGGGATTGATAATATGCTTAATAGCCAACGCATATCAGTATAAAAGAAAGGAGCTTCCTCTTCTTAAGGAACTAGTTGTATGGATTTTTGTTTATAGTAGGGAAAATGCCTTTATTATGTAAACTTTGTACTTAAAATCCAAAGAGAACAGTCATTCTATAAGATCTAAATATCCATGATGCCAGCCAGGTGCAGTGACACATGCCGGCAATCTCAGCTACCTAAGAGGCTGAAGCAGGAAGATCATGAGTTCAAGGCCAACCTGGGCCATTTAGTGAGACACAGACTTAAATAAAAAGTAAAAAGGGCTGGGGATGTAGCTCTGTAGTAAAGCATTCCTGGGTTTGATCCCTGATACCGGAAAAAAAAAAAATCCATGAAATCATCAGAGCACCTTAAATCCTACAATATAATATTATGCTTGTATTTAGAAAAAGGAATTGAGGGGATGGGGAGATAGCTCAGTGGTGAACCACTTGCCTAGCATGTGTGGTTCCTGGCACTCAGTTAAATCCCTAGCACCACATTAAAAAATAAATAAATAAATAAACAAAAATATGTGTGGATTTGACTTTAAAAATGGAATTGAGATACAATGAATTAATTTATTTTAGAGTAAAATAATAACTAATAATCTTGAGTATTTGCTATGTGCCACAAACACTGCTAAGATTTTTAATACGCTATGTTTCATAATTCTCAAAAGTCATTTTTATGTTTATATTACAACCTTAAAAATCTGGAACTTAGTTCAGTATTTAAGTTATGATAACTTACAGCCATTGCTCATCGCTCCAATTTGAATTAAAGTTTCATGAAATTTCTCTATGACTACGTTTGTTTAATTTTAATCAAACAAAATTTACCTTAGGGTCTGGGAAAGTTATAGATAGTACCTAGTTTTCTCTGCAACTCTCTTTGCCTATTTTTGATGTTCTAATATATATTTCTGTTTCTGGAATCTGTAACAGCTTTCATTCCAGGCCTTTGGAGACTTCTAGCAATTACTTCCTCTCCTGTTTAGAAATTTTTTCCTTAAAATCTTTATTTTTTATTCATTTCAAAAGATCTATAACATATTTCTCACCTTTTGTATGAACTGTGTTTTACGATGATTCAGCTAGAAAAATAAAACCGATCAAAAAGTCATTGTTCCAATCAATAATGACATAATTTGATCAATTAACAACTCTTAGTAACTTGTCTTTTAAATGTCAATACTGAAGTTTGAAGTTAGATATTGAAGTCTACTCTGTTCATCATCATCATCAGAATCTCACATAATAAACCCCCTTTCATAAAAGTCAAATAAATAGTTTTGAGACTAATTACAAATAAAATCTTCATAAATGAACTTATTTGAATATTATTTAACATATACCTAACATACAATTGTTGCCTATTACTGTTATTATTATTATTAGCCAATATATTACAACATATCTTGGAATGTTTTTCAGCCTAATGGAGAAGATGGAATAAATCCAGTAACACAAGGTTGTTCATATACTTTCTCTTTTTCCCTTGGCTTGATAGAGGTATGATTGACAAAGAAAAATTATATATATTTAAGGTGTACAATGTGATGGTTTGTCCTACATAGACATTGTGAAATGATTACCAAGCTAATCACTGTTTCCATTACCTCATGGTATTACCATTGTGTGTGTTGAGAAAATTTAAGATCTACTTGCTTAGCAAATTTTAAGTATGCAACAAAATATTTAAACTAATAGTCACTACACTGTACATTCAGTCTGCAGACTTCACCTTGCATAATTGAAACTTTGTGCCCTTGAACTAATATTTTCCTGTTGCACCCCCTTCAGTCTCTGGCACTTGCATCTACTCTGTGCTTCTGTGATTTTGACATTTTTGGATTCCACATAAAAGTGAAATAATGCTATATTTACCATTCTGTATCTATTTCACTTTTCATAACACCCTTTAGCTTTATCAGTGTTATTGAAAAAAGATAAGAATTTCCTTCATTTTTAAGGCTGAATATTTTCTTCGTGTGTGTGTGTGTGTGTGTGTGTGTGTGTGTGTGTGTACATCAAATGCATCTTAAATAATTCAGGTATTAAAATTTCATTTGTATGACTGTATGTGCTTTCATCCATTTCCTATAAAGCTGTAAGATGTTTCAAGATGTTATTATTGTTTGCTTATGTTTTGTTGGATTAAAAAAAAGATTCCAAATGTGTAGAATAATTTATAAATCTATACAATCATGAAATATAAAGAATTATTTTAGTCAACTAAGTCCACTTTAACTTTTATTAGTAGTGTTTCTCAGTGTTTGTGAGGCCCTATGACCATTCATCAGCATAATCTGAGGCATTTTTAAGGGGTAGTTTTCAAAAACGATTTTTAACCAAGCTTCCAGTTTAAATTATTTAACATTAAAAAAAATTCTCTTAAAAAATAGGTTCTACTTGCCATTTCTTGTTTTACAGAAAATATTAGGTTTATTTAGACTTTCACCTAGCAGTCATCTTTGTTCAAATGACTTCAGTGTAGATATTGGTGTGACCATATTAATAGACCATGGAGAGTGGTGGTCCAAATTGTCATGTTTAAAATTCAGCAACAATTTTCATAGAAAAGTGGTTCGTCTCAGCCACGTCGGAATAACCTGCATTTTTCAGTAAAACAGGATTCCAGGCCCCTTGTCCAGCCAAATGCATCAGCAAATCTGAGGCTGTGCTCCAGGAATTTCTATTTTAGATAAGTTAGGGATACTTACCCACCCTAAAATCTGAAAGAAAGGCTTATTTTGTCACTCTTAAACTGATTGGTAATGGGCAGGAGTCCCACCATCACATGGGGAGACGGTACCAGCCAGCACTAGTCCCTCTGCAGGGCGATGTCTTTGCTAAGGGGATGCCATCCTATCTAAGGGATAAAGTCCTGAAGCTGGGGCTGGGTGGGTGCACAATGAGCCCAAGCTCCCTTCCACCCCGTGTCCCTGCAGGCCATGACCTAGAATAGAATGAATCAGGAGGCATCGCTATAGATATCCCGAGAACAAATAACTCCTTTGCTTAAGTCCCGCTCTGGTGTCAAAGACAATTACAAAGACAATGTTTCTGGAATGACTAGGAAACAAACAAAATTTTAACTGAATTAATTAACTAACTCAAGCTCAGACAGAAACCTTCCCATAGCTCTATTTTTGCCAGTAACAGAGAAACTGGAAATCTTGCCTGACTCCATTGGTATCATTAAACTGATTGCCATTTAGCAGATGCCCAGGTAGCCCTGGATGGTTCTGACAGAAGTCTGGTCTTCCGGTTTACAGGATTAATGATTGGCTCTAAACTGAATCACTAGTGGCACTTTTACCCACTCTCAGTAGTTCTGGTTTTTTGTAGTGTCATGTAGTCTCAAGATTCATCTGTACAGATTGAGCAGACTGGGCCACATGTATCCATGTCTGTGTAAAACCCAATGGGTGCTTTCTTTGTTTCATGAAAGCCAAATTGTTGGGAGAATTTTTTAATAGTTACCTAAGGTTTCTGGTCATTTGAATTCAACCCTTTAAAATCTTCTTATGCCTTTTGTTTTAGATTTACAGAGGGAAGGTAATCAGAAGCACCAAATGACTTAAGCCTTCCAAATACTGACCTATAAAAGTGGGGTCCCATTAGCAATTCAGACTAAAATAGTTTTGATTGTAGTTAAAAGTCTTTCAGAAGGAATTGAATTGAGAAGTAGATGGCTTAAGAATTCTGAAAGCCAATGATAAGGTACCTTTTAACAATAAAAGGCAGATAAAAAGACAAGTAAAATGATTTTTTTTATTCCAAGAAAGATGTGGAACTATTTAAAAGGCTCTTTGTGACCATTAATTAGTTAATTCAAACAACCTCCTGGTAGAATACATCAGCACTATTATCACTTGCTGCAGCAAAACTTAAAATACCGTAAGATTAAGGGGATTTAGCAGGAATTGAAAGCTAATGAATGGCACAGTAAGAATTAGAACTGAGTTTCTGTTGAGCAATCCTATTTGGAGTCCACCAGATCCAAGTCTCTATAGTGTAGCCAACGTTCTGCTCTATGATTACTGACGAGTGCACAAGGAATGTAGAGTCTGATAAGAAAAGATCAGCTCAAAGTTCCTTGGAAAAATAATGGAATTTTAAGTCCATGAAAGCATAGGCGATAGATGGTATCTTTGTCTCAGAGTTTCATGGAGGGAAAGACATGGTTCAGTTTCTCTGGAAAGGAGATTCATACTAAAGAAAATAAGCAATTGTAAGGGTCTCTAAGCAATCAACCTTAGTAAGTGTACTAAATTCTATAAATTTACAGCAGAGTGATAGAGAGAGCCCAAAGAAACAAATCTTTTTGTGTTTTGAACTGTGATTTTTTTTTTTCAGAATAATTACAGCTATTCTTGGAAACAAATAATTCACTGGGGTCATCTGAAGAAGAAAAAATATCACTACAATTTCCTGAAGCTCAGATAAAATCTGAGAAGGAAGTGGTTAACTTAAAGAAAGTTCAGTTATAGTAATTAGTGAACTATTTGGTCTTCTACTTCATATTAACCAGTAAATTCCCAGTTAACTCACCAAAAAAAGAAAAACACAATGACAAAAATGCAGCTAAAGAGGTTTCAGGAAGGGCTGGGACCGGGGCTCAGTGGTAGAGTGCTTGCCTAGCACATGTGAGGCACTGGGTTTGAACCTCAGCATAGCACCACATAAAAATAAATAAATAAAATAAATATGTTGTGTACATCTACAACTAATATATATATATGTATATATATATATATATACATATATACATATATTTTTTTTTAAAAAAAACGAGGTTGTAGGAAACAAGATTAGGTACAATCTTTCTAAAGTTTTCAAATAGCCTTAATATTTAGTAGTTCTCCCCCTGACAGCTAACAAATTTTCCTACTTTATATTGTTTTGGCTTGGTAGTTCTTTAGAATATAAAATGAACCTACCTAACTTATAATTATATCAAAACAAATGCCAGATATATTATAAATGTAACTGGTAAGAAGAAAATACATGATTCTACATAATTTTGAGATAGAAAACATTTGTTTAAATACATCACACAAATGCATGAATGGGAAAAACTATTGACAGGTTTTCTATGTAAATATGAACAATGTAATAAAAAACAATGTATAAAATAATGTAAATAAAATTACAACAGAACCATTTGGAGAATTACAGCATAGCATCAATATCATTAAGAGAGTGATATTGTTAATCCAAAAGGAGCTCTTCAAAATCAATAAGAAAGGTATAAATTCAATAGAAATATAAAATAAAAATAACAAAAGATGAAATACAATTAGCTTTGAAAGAATTTTAAATGCCTAATTTCACTAGCAACCCAAGAGAGTTAAACTTTAAAATACATAACATAAAGATATATATTGTAAAACTTAGGTTGACAAAGAGAAAAACTATTGATATCCAGTGCTTGCATAGATGTAAATAAAAGTTACCCCTTAAAAATTGAGCTCTTAATTAGTAACAGGTATCTCAGGAGAAATATAGCAGTATGTTACTAAATGCTTTAATAATGTACATGCCTTTTGGCACAGATACATTATTCAAAGAAATTTAACTTGAAGGAAAAAATTATCAAAGGAAGATGTAAGGACAAAGATGCTAAACAGAGCAACACGCATAACATCTCAGATAATGGAAAAAGCAAATTATTACACTTGGTACAGTATGAGGAAGTACTAGGTAACTATTAAAGAAGAAAAACAGGAGAAGAGCAACAGAACACTGATTATACTGTTCTACATGGTGGACTAAGCCAATTCCCATGAAGCCGTATTGCTTGGTGGACTTCCTGCGGACATAACAAAAATTTTATCTTCTACACTTAGAGAAATCACTGGGATTATGTCAAGGCAAGATACCTTGGGCAGAATGCCCTAATACTTTTTGACATCTCATCCTTGCTTCTTTGACTGTGCTAAGGGCCAATGCAGGATAATCCAGAGAATGTTCATCTAAAAAGTATGGTTGAGCTAATTTATCTTTAGGTAATGAGAATGTTCTTTATTGTAAGTACAATATGTGAAAATTGTACCCCACTGATGCCCACAGATGTGTTTGAGCTCTTACAAAGTAAAAATTAGAGTCTTCTTCTAAAATAGTAAATTTTGCAGGCATCATTTCATTCTGTATTTTATAGACACTTATATCCTAAGCCTATTTTTTTCAGGCCAAGAAAAAGGCAAAAATTCTACTAAAATATTATTTACTAAGAGAGACATTAAGTGTGACACTAATTTACGAATGCCATCTCATTATGACTCTCTGAGATACCTAATCCCAGTTTCAGGCTTTCTTATTACTTCCTCTATCATTATTTTCAATTCTTAAGATTAAAAATACTTTCATTATTAAACTGTATTATCATTAGTATTAACTCTACTATTACTTCCAGTGTTATTAAACTATATACTTCTGTTATTCAACTAAATAGAAAGTTCTGGAGCACAAGGTGGATGAGGCAAATGGGCAGAGTGTTTTATTTATAAACTACTGTGAAGAGAGAGACTCAGAGAAGACACAATATTTGCATAAGCAGTAACCCAGAAAGGAGGAAATTGAAGTCTTTGGAGACCCCTTAGGTACTTCTAGTATAGACTTCTGTTGCCATCACTTTCTTTTCACTTTACTTCTGGAACCAACCATTCACATATTACTGCAAGCAGTCAATTTCATATTTGAAGCTTAAGAAGCTTCCAGCATTTCTATGTCTTTAACAGTATTATGACCACAGTTACAGACTACCTTCTAAAGTACTGAGTTAGGCTAATAAAATCTCAACCATTTCAAAGATTAGGGGTCTATAGTGGCTCAAATGAACAATAATAACAACAACAAAATGTTATGAAATGAAAGAAGCAGAACTCAAGTACTGAGAAAGAAATACACAAGGGAAGGATTAGGCTTCTGTGTTACTGGGGGAATGATCAAGTGGCTCATGTTACTCAGGAATGGACAAGAGTGTGTGGGTTTCCTTTTTCTTCAGTTAAATCAATTATGTGCATGTGACCCCATGCGTGAGCCTGTGTGTCAGTGTGTGTGTGTGTGTGTGTGTGTGTGTGTGTGTAACTGGCCACAGCACTCAGAACACAATTTTAATCTCTAAACTATCATAATCATTAGAGCTTTCTGTTTGGATATGACTTTTTCTGAGCACTAATGATTGTTATCACTTTTTTCTTCTTGTGATCATTGATATTAAATCACTAGCCTTAGACTTTTTATTAATTTATTTGTAACACTTCCCAGTAAATTTCTCATGTGCATAACAACAAACCCTCGGTTCAGTAGGCATTTCCTAACAGCAGCTACTTGGTGACCCATTTTTCCTTTACCCCTAAGACCAGACATGTCGTCGTTTCACATGCCTGCAATGCAGGCTTTCTTGTTCTGTTTCAGGGGTCATTTCTTGCATCATTCATTGGGCCTCGAAGTCTAATGTTGGAGGAAGCACTTTTCCTCCTCCTGATTTTCTAAAGGGAGGATTTTGACATCCATCTTGACTTTCTGTGACCCTTTATTCTCTCTGCTGCTGTTTAGTTGCTCAGAGCAGTATTTCTATTCAGGAACATCTGGCCCCGTTCCATTCTGTGATGTCCCTCTCCCTCCAGGGAGCACAGTGCTTACGGTAAGAGGTTTCTTCGCCACTACTCCAGGAAGAAGTGGCTCTTCTCAAGGGAGCTTAACCAGTGTGGTGCTGCCTTGACTAAGTGGGTATGTCTAAAGAATCCTGGAGCTCAGGATTGCAAGCCCTCTTTGTTGACAGTCCCAAAGCCATGCCCCTTAATGTCACTTCTACAAGAAATCAGAAAACTTTCGCTTTATGGTTTGAATTGGGAAAGAAGATGCTGCTTGTTGTAGCCACGGCAGACTCCAACACTGTGGGATGTTTTAATCATCTATCCTATGAGACCTCATGGATTTTTGTATTATTAAATTAAATTCCTCTTTATCTTTTCCTTTCCCTTCCATGAGTCATGGCTTTGTGGTGTCTCTCTTTTTCTCTTTCCACTATATATGTATGACTATGTCATATCTATGGGATGCTATGATGTAGGTGTATACACATTGTGTGTCTAGCTCCTCTGGATACTACTTTCTTTTTTGCTTTTCTGGGTACATTGCTCTTCTTTCTTCTCCTTAACAGTGACATCTCCAAAACTAAGTCATTCCTCCTCGACTTTATTAAACCATGAGTCTCCTGTACTTACCTTTCACACCTGTGAAAACCCAGTGTTCAAGACCTAATACAAATTGAAGAGTTATTAGTAAATAAATGACGAGTAAGAAAATGAGATTGAAAATTAATCCGGATGAGGATATAGCTTAGTGGTAAATAGTTTGCTTATATGCACAAAGCTCTGAGTTTGATCTCAGCTCCAAAAAAGAAAAGAAAAGAAGAAAGAAAAGGGAAAGAAAATTAGGAAGACTAATTAGGTGACAAAGATACTATTTCAAGTTACTAATATAATATATATCAGCAGCTCACTGTACGCTGCCAATAGCTTACCACTTGTCTGTCTGTCTGCCTTTACCTGCCCACTGCCCACCTTTAGACTGCCCATCACCTGAAACCCGATGTCTACCAGCAGAGTGCCCACCCTTTGCCTACTGAGTACATGCAGACCACCCACAGAGCACCCGCTGCCCATTGCTGCCTATAAGTCCATTGTCAGGGTACCCACAGGTTTGGTTACATGCGGCCACTGCCATCTTGAGGCACCATCCAGGGTCTGAGAGTTCAGGGCCAAGGGGCCTTCAGGCTGACTGCCGCCATCCCTGCCATCTAGGGGCTGGCTGCCTCAGTCTGGGGACACCAGTGAGGGCCTAGAAATATATTGTCAGGGTACCTGCAGGTCTAGTTGCACCTGAGGTCTTCCTGTGGGGTGTGCTAGTGACTGTTATCTAGCTGCTTCTTTTCAGGGACACTCCTTTACGTGAGCACATCTCTGGAGGACTCTCTGCAAGTTGAAATGGCATTGATTCTTGGGACTGCAGCAAGGCTGAGCCTGGGGAATCTGAGGCCCAGGTCTGTCAGTTTGCAGCTGAGTGAGCATGGGCCAGTCTGGGCCTGGCAAGCCTGTGGGAAGTGGGAGACTGGGAGCAGTTCCTGGGGGGAGCACAGGTTGGAGAAACTGGAGAAAACAGGACTCTCTCCATCTCTGTGAGTCCTTAAGAGTGTGGGACAGAAAAGGCCAGCTACAATGGGTGGTAAGACTGGAGCACTTTGCTATGAGCTTGCCCAGTCAGCCGGTCCAGGACCCACCGGGCTGAAACTACCATTAAACTTCAGACAACCCCACCTATCAGCAGAGAAGAGAAGATAAGAAAACATTTGAAAGCCAACAGAAGCAATCAGTCAATTTTCCAGAGACTTTTCTTTCTCCCCCACCCCTCACATCTCTACCGTCTTTGGATCCAAATATTTTTCATGCATCAATTTATTAAAGATTGGGATGTCTAAATAGTGTATTATAGTTTGGGTGTGCATTCTTATTTTTACTTTTGTTTTGTTTTTTAAATCTGTATGTATTTTTTCTCGCACTTATCTGTCTCCCTGGATTCTCGTTCTCACCTCTCTCATGCTAATAGCCAACCTCTATTAAGTCCCCCTTCCCTCTTACTATAAATTTTACCTCTATTTTCTCTCCTTCTCCCTTGTAAACATCACTTCCTATAGTACTTCTGTTCCCTCTTTGTTCATCATTGGAAATGGTAAACCCTTTTAGCAAATTCACTGTTTATATTATAGATAATAATTGAACACATCACTTTTATGTATTGTGACAAAACTGTAGGTGCCTTAACAGGAGCTAATTGGTTTAAGGTTGTATATCGTGTGCAGTGGGTGCTGTTAATATTGGTTTTCCCCTTAAAGATGAGCTACTGGAAGCCTTCAGGGACACTATAAGACTACAGAGTAGAAACTGTACTGCTTCAGCTGCATACCACTAGAAGGGAAGACACACAAACAACATGAAAAAAAAAAAACAAGAGAACAAAGCACCTCAAAGGAACCAAGATGCTCCAACAATAGAATCTGTAGACAACAGAGTAGAAGAAATGTCAGAGAAGAAGTTTAGAAGGTACATAGTAGTTAGATTGATCTTTGAAATAAAAGATAGTGTATCAGAGAGAAAATACAGGAAGTGAAAGACCACTTCAATAAAGAAGCAGAGATTATAAAAAGGAATCAAGCAGAAATCCTGGAAATGAAGGAAACAATAAACCAAATTAAAAATTTAATAGAAAGTGTCACCAACAGACTAGACCACTTGGAAGTCAGAGCTTCAGGCAATGAAGACAAAATATATACTCTAGAAAATAAAGTCAGCCATACAAAGAAAATAGTAAGAAACCATGAAAAGAACTTCCAAGAAATATGAGATAACATGAAAAGACCAAATTTAGGATTTATTGGAATAGACAAAGGTGTGGAGACAGATACAAACCAAAGGAATGCACAATCTTTTTAATAACATAATATCAGAAAATTTCCAAAATCTAAAGAATGAAATGAAAAATCAACTACAAGAGGCTTACAGGTCCCCAAATGTACAAAATTACTACAGCAGACTCATGCTGAGGCACATTATAGTGAGAATGACTAACATACAGAATAAAGATATAATTTTAAAGGCTGGGAGAAAAAAAATAAAATTATATATAAGGGGAAACCAATCTGGATCTCAGATGATTTCTCAGCTAAGACCCTCAATGCCAGAAAGTCCTGGAATAACATATTTCAAGCTCTGAAATAAAATGGATGTTAATTGAGAATTTTATATCCAGCAAAACTAAGCTTCAGGTTTGAAGATGAAATAAAAACCTTCCATGATAAATGAACGTTAAAAGACTCACAATTAGTCAGCCTTCACTACAGAACATGCTCAGCAAAATATTCCATGAGGAAGAAATGAAAAAAACAAAACAAACAAACCAAAAAAAAAATACAACAACACAATGAAAACCAGCAAAGGGAGAAATTACACTAAAGGAAAAGTCAATCAAAGGAGAAAATCAGTCAGGTTAAAACAAAAAATAAACCAAAATGACCAGGAATACTAATGGTATCTCAGTAATAATCCTGGAAGTTAATGACCTAAACTTATTAGTTAAAAGACATACACTGACAGATTGGATTTTTTAAAAAGACCAAACAATATGTTGTCTTTAAGGGATGCAACTCCTATGAAAAGATTCACAGACTGAAGGTGAAAGATTGGGAAAAACATATCTCTCACAGGGACTCTGTAAACAAGTGGGGTTTCCATCCTCATATCAGATAAAGTCCACTTCAAGTCATAAGGGATAAAGAAGGCCTTTTCATACTGCTTAAGGGAATAATACATTAACAAGACATAACAATTATAAATATATATGCCCCAAACAATAGAGCATCTAGTACACTAAACAAACCCTTCTCAATTTCAAGAATCAAATAGACCACAACACAACAATACAGGGTGATTTTAACACACCTCTCTCACCACTACATAGATATTCCAAACAGAAACTAAACAAAGAAACTATAGAACTAAAAAATACAATCAATAATTTAGACTTAAGGAACATATATAGAGTATTTCATCCATCATTGAGTGAATACACTTTCTTAGAAGCACATGGACTCTTCTCTAAAATAGACCATATGTTATGTCACAAAGTAACTCTTAGAAAATATAAAAAAATAGATACTACCCTTCATTCTATCAGATCACAATGGAATGAAATTAGAAATCAACAATAAAATTAAAAAATAGAAGCTACTCAACATCTGGAGATTAAATAACATGCTATTGAATGATGAATAGATAGTAGAAGAAATCAAGTAGAAAATTTTAAAAATACCTAGAGGTAACTGAGAACACCAATAAAACATATCAAAATCTGTGGAACACTATGAAAGTAGTGCTAAGAGGAAAGTTCATTGCATTGAGCTCATTCATTAAAAGAATAAAAAGTCAACAAATAAACAAATAAATACATCTCAAAGCCCTAGAAAAAGAAGAGCAAATCAACACCAAAAGCAGTAGAAAACAAGAAATAATTAAAATCAGGCTGAAATCAATGAAATTGAAACAAAAGAAACAATTCAAAAAATTAACAACAAAATAAAAAGTTAGTTCTTTAAAGAAATAATAAAATTGATAAATTCTTAGTTACTCTAATGAAGAGAAAGAGAAAACCCAAATTACTAAAATTTGTGATGAAGGAAATATTATGATGGACACTACTGAAATACAGAAGATAATTAGAAAGTATTTTGAAAATCTATAGTCTAATAAAATAAAAAATTTCAATGACATCAACAAATTTTCAGAGTCATACAAACTATCTAAACTGAATCAAGAGGACATACACAATTTAAACAGATCAATTTCAAGTGGTGAAATAGAAGATGCCATCAAAAGCCTACCAACCAAGAAAAGCTCAGGACCAGACTTTCAGCTGAGTTCTACAAGACCTTCAAAGAAGAATTAACATCAATACTCCTTAAATTTTCCATGAAATAGAAAAGTAGGGAACCTTTCAAACTCATTCTATGAGGCTAGTATTACCCTGATATCAAAACGAAAGACATCAAAGAGAGAAAATTTCAAACCAATATCCCTGATGAACATAGACACAAAAATTCTCAATAAAATTCTGGCAAATTGTATACAAAAACATATTAAAAAGATAGTGCACCACTGTCAAGTGAGGATCATCCCAGGAATGCAAGGTTGTTTTAATATATGGAAATCAATAAACATAATTCATCACATCAATCAGTGTAAAGACAGGAATCATATGATCATCTCAATATATGTAGAAAGAGCATTTGACAAAATACAACACTGCTTTATGTTCAAAACACTAGAAAAAGTAGGTATAGTAGGAACATACCTCAACATTGTAAAAGCTATATATGCAAAGCCCAAGGCCAACATCACACTAAATGGAGGAAAATTGAAAGGATTCCCCCTAAAAACTGGAATAAGAAAGGAATGCTCTCTTCTACCATTTCTATCCAATATAGTCCTTGAAACTTTACCCAGAGCAATTATACAAACAAAAGAAATTAAAGGGATATGAAACAGAAAATAACAATTCAAACTATCACTATTCCCAATGACATGATTCTATATTTATAAGATCCAAAAAACTCCACCAGGAAACTTCTATAACTAATAAACAAACTCAGCAAAGTAGCAGAATATAAAATCTATACCCATAAATCAAATGTATTCCTGTACGTCATTAATGAATCCATTGAAAGAGAAATTAGAAAACCTACTCCATTCACAATAGCCTTAAAAAAACTGTGAATCAGTCTGACAAAGAGGTGAAAGACCTCAACAATGAATACCACATAACACTAAAGAAATAAATTGAAGAAGACTTTAGAAGATGGAAAGATTTCCCATGCTCATGGTTAGTCAGAATTAACATTGTCAAAATGGCCATACTAACAAAAAATCATTTTATAGATTTAATGCAATTCCTATTAATGTAGACCAATGGTACAAAATGTATGTGATTTTCACAGAGACAAAATCACATAAATACAGTTATCTCATACTAGACAAAGGCAACAAAACATACATTGGAGAAAAGACAGCCCATTCAACAAATGGTGCTGGGAAAACTGGAACTCCATATGTAGCAAAATGAAATTAAACCTGTATCTCTCACTCTACACAAAAATCAAATCAAAATGAATCAAACACTTAGGCACTAGAACAGAGAACCTGCACCTAATAGAAGAAATGGTAGGACCAAATCGCCACCATCTCTATTTAGGAACTAACTTCTTTAACCAGTGCCACAGGCTGCGCGGCTGCCGGGCTCTGAGGCGCGCCTTAGCCTCGCCGCCTTCCTGCTGGGCGCCTCGGTGCTTGCGCTGCTGCTGCTAGCATGCACCAGCTTGCAATGCTGCAACCCGGCTGGGCACAGACACACGTTAGCCCAATCTGTTGGTGTTAAGTCCCAGCTGGTAATAGATTCGACCATACTAATTGTGAAGGGAGCTGTTGGACCATAGGTTGCTATAGCTTCCTTTAATTGCTTTATTATTTTGAAATCTAAAGCACGGTAAACTCGTTGCCTTTCCTCTCCCCGCTCAATTACAGGGCATGCTAACTTTTGGGGTCCTGCCTCAGGATTCCGTTCATCACCTATGGAAGCTGAGGGCCGCTCAGCTGCAGGTGAAGCTGTTGGTTGAATTACGCCCTCTGGTGATAGAATGGAGTTAGTAGTCGCCTCCCTATCTGATGGCCGTTTTTTCCCTGAGCTTGCTTTCTTCAAATTTTCTTCTGTCTGACTAGCTTGAGGGACCTTTTCTTTTGCTTGACTTAATATGTTTTCTGCCATAGTTTGGACCTCTAACAATTTACTTAACAGTCTTTCGGTTTGTTTTTTACTAGATTCTAATCTACTATAAAGGTAACGTAACCCAATAAGATAGGATAGAAGAAAGCCAAAACAGAATGAAACAAAAACGGAGAGGAGGAGAATGATTATATCAATTTTTTCTTTCTTAGGGCCGAATAACTTCAAACCTTGAGCCAATCATTTTTCCCAATTAGCCTGAAAAAATTGTAAGGCTAGGGAGCCTGAAATAAAAGCAGAATAAATCAAAACAAGAATACCCATTTTGTCACCTTTCCTTAGGGACGAGCGATATTACTCACCTCTAAGTTTCGGGCGTTCCCCATACGGGCCACCAAATGCCACAGGCTGCGCGGCTGCCGGGCTCTGAGGCGCGCCTTAGCCTCGCCGCCTTCCTGCTGTGCGCCTCGGTGCTCGCGCTGCTGCTGCTAGCGTGCGCCAGCTTCCAATGCTGCAACCCGGCTGGGCACAGAAACACAAGCCGTTCGAGTAGAAACAAAGTTTTATTTTTAAAAAAGCCACCAGTGGTCCGTGTGCGTCCCGCTAGCGAGCCGGTCCACACATATGTGTGTCTACCGGAACCGAGGGCCCGCACTTCCCCCGGAAATACCCTCCTACCATCCTTCCCCAACCAATGGGAACTCTCCGGGAGTCCCGTAATAGGCCAAGGTGAACAGCAGGAGTCCAATTTCCATATGAATGTAAATCTTAACATACTCATATCATCTCAATGGCTAGCTGGCAGTCACCTAAAACAAAGGTGCCATGTATTATAATACTTTTGCTGTGGCTCCTAGCAAACCAGACTCCTAAAGCACAAGAAGTAAAATCAAGAATCAATAAATGGGAGCTGGGGTTGTGGCTCAGTGGTAGGATGCTTTCCTTGCACAAGTGAGACACTGGGTTCAATCCTCAGCACCACATAAAAATAAATAAAGTTTTATCCATCTACAGCTAAAAAAAAATTAAATAAATAAATGGGATGGACTCAAACTAAAAATCTTCTTCTCAGCAAAGGAAACAACCAATAATGTGAAGAGAGAGCCTACAGAATGGAAAAAAAAAATATTTACCACATGCACCTCAGATAAGAGTACTAATCTCCAGGATATATAAAGAACACAAAAAACTCAACACCAAAAATACAAATAACCCAATCAATAAATGGGCTAAGGAACTTAAAAGGCAATTCACAGAAGAAGCTATATGATCAATCAACAAACATGAAAAATGTTCATCATCTCTAGCAATTAGAGAAATGCAAATCAAAACTACTATAAGATTTTATCTCACTCAAGTCAGAATGGCAATTATCAAGAATACAAGCAACATTACATGTTGTTGAGGATGTAGAGAAAAGGCACACTCATACATTGCAGGTGGGACTGAAAATTGGTGCAACCTCTCTGGAAAGCAATATGGTGATTCTTCATAAAACGTGGAATGGAACCACCATTTGACCCAGCTATCCCACTCCTTGGTTTATACACAAAAGACTTAAAATCAGTGTACTACAGTGATGCCACCACATCAATATTTATAGCAGCTCAACTCACAATAGCTAAACTATGGAAGCAACCTAGATTCCCTTCAATAGATAAATGGATAAAGAAAATGTGGTACATATACACCATAGAATATTACTCAGGCTTAAAGAAGAATGAAATCATGGCATTTGCTGGTAAATGGATAGAGCTAGAGAATATTATGTTAAGCAAAATAGCCAAACCCAAAAAACTAAAGGCCAAATGTTTTCTCTAGTAAGTGGATGCTACCATAATGAGGTGGGGGGAGGGATAGGAATGAAGGAACTTTGGATTGTGCAGAGGGGAGTGGGGAGAGGGATGGGCTGTGAGGATGGACAGGACAGTAGAATGAGACAGACATTACTACTATATATACATGTGTGATTACACTACGGTGACTCTGCATCATGTTCATCCAGAGGAAGAATTTGTGCTCCATCTGTGTACAATGTGTCAAAATGCATTCTTCTGTCATGTGTAACTAATTAGAACGAATTAAAAAATAAAATTTAAAAAAAATATATATATATGATTTTTTTTTCTTTTGGCACATAAATGGATTAGGAAATCTGAATAGACATCTGGAAAAAGATAATTAATTGGATTGCTATATATCTTATAAACAAATGCCAGGTAGATTAAACAATTATAACAATAACACTAAATAATATATGTAGACATAAATAAATACAAATAATAAAGTATAGGAGTTCTAGAAAAAATAAGACATTCATGATTTTGAATTAGAAAAATATTCTAATTAATATTAGAATATTCCTTTATGACTTCTGAGGCTACAAGCCTAGCCTCAGAAGTCATAAAGGAAAAGATTTTGTAAATTTATTTACAAAAAATAATTTAATTCTGCCTAGCAAAAGGTCTTAAATGATAACAATTGGTTAGTATTTTTCAGAATGTCAAATTCAGATCCTTTCCATAACCCCAGCAATTCTAGTGCTAGGATATTTTTCACAGATAAATGGACATATGTGAAAAATAAATATGAAATATTAGAGAATATAACTGTCCTTCCATGAAGACTCAGTCATTTGGGGTATATAACTGGTGACAAACAAAAATTGCCTTTAAAAAGGTAACTCATGTTATTATCAGACCTATTCACGAGACAGCTTTTGAGTACTTTGTTAGGTGGAGTGCAGAACCAATTAGGTAAAGTGAAGAGTAGTAAGGGGTCCCTCTATCCTCTTACCTCTACCTTCTAAAGAGACCCAGATCTCACCTGCCTCGACATCCCACCAGCGCTCTTCAGCCTGACCACCATCTACCTCAGCTGGACACAGCAGTGGCCTCCTGAGGATTCTCCCTCCTTCCCTCAGGTCCACCTTCACTCCCTGCCTTTCACAGAACCCAGAGGGCGTGAGTCACCATAATGTCCACGTGCATCAAGGCATCTCGCGGTACCACATAAAAATTGTATGATTTCTATGTTTTCATATATTAGTTAAAAATAAATTTCAATTTTAAAAAACGTAAGTGAGATTGTCTTACTGCTCCACCCAACCCCTCGAGGGGCTCCCATATCATTCAGAACTTAACACCCAGAGACTTAGTCATGATCTATGAGCTCAAATGACCAAGCTCCTTGGAAGGTTATTTCCTTTTCCTCATCTCCACCTCACAGTCACCTCCACAGCCACTCTGGCTCCTTTGCTGTCTGTTGAACAAACCAAGCAGGCTCCATCTGAGGAACTTCACACTTGATGTTTTCTCCCTATAACTTACTCCCCCAACTTCCTTCAGATCTCTGGTCAAATGCTGCCTCCCAGAGGGCCTTTTCCTGCTCCTACCCTCTAAAGGCTCTTACATCATTTTTGATCATAATTATTTATCACTTAACAGATGACAAATTTATTTATTTTTTTCTCGTCTGTCTCTCTTCAATGTAATCTCAATTATTTTTATTCACTGCTGTATTCCCATCAACTAGAACCATGTTGTGGCTCAGAGTGAGAATTCAGTGTTTTAATTAATAAATGTCTGTAGGATAATTTAAGTTAATACACATTCAGTGAATATTAGAGTATCATTTGCTCTCTGATTGAAATATACTGCTAGAAAAAGTCTCAGATAGTCATCATGGGTAACATAGGTGGATGGAACATATGAAAATTAATGACAGCGCTTGATTTCTAGGTATTCAATACATAATTGTGAGTAGTTACTCGATATTAGCCATGGTCTTCACCAAGCTTTTCACTCTACCCTCTTCTCCTCACAACTGTACCAACAGGTATGATTGATACAACTCTTTAGAGATGAGGACATATTGCCAGAGCATTAATGTTACTGAGTCTTGCTCAAACAGAAATCATGAGGCAGGATAACAGAACATGAGATTTGTTTTATGCTTTCAAGATGTGCCCCAGTCTGCCTGAGTTCTTTTGGGCAATCAAGTCAATTAGTCCCACAAGAATCATCTGAGGAAACCTACATCTTCACGTTGTGGATGGAAATCAAGAGTTAGGTGAAGTTGCAGAATTATCTAAATTATGATTCAAACGTGGAATCTGTGTACTTGTCACCTGTGACTCTGCTGCTGCCCTGGGCCTGGGGGCCCTCTGCTCCGCTCTGCCACCAGGCAGCCTCTTCTACAGATGCCTCCTGGTAGACTAAGCCATGTTCTGCTGGAGGTACTCACAGGTACACTTGAGTTGCATATGGAGATACTCATCTCAGCATGTTAGGGAAAAGAAACCAAAATACTGCATTTTCAGAAGTTCCCAAGTGAAATATTAAAAATATTGTCATTCAACTTTTAACATTAATGCCCACACATAGATTTTTTTGGATATGTACAGAGCTCACGGCTCCATGGAAACCATTATGTATTCAAATATTTGATGTGGCAGAATTATTGTTGCTGTGAATACATTTGAACAAATCTCTTACCTTTCGCTCTCGTCATATTTTTTTTCTTTTATTATTACAGTTGGGAACTCAGCACTGGGAAATTTAGTCTTATTCTTCATGGATGCATAACATATTGAACAATTAATGTGGATCTATAAGCTGAAGTATTCCCAAATCATGCCGTCATAAATAATACATCATTGTAGTCAGATCATATCAATACCATCATTTTGGGGGGCATGCATTCATTCTTTTGCAGTGTTGAAAATAAGGGTGGGAGAATTGGATTTTCTGTGCTATTTTAATGAAATTTTCTCTACCACAATTAGTCCCTTGCAGAGTTTTATTTTATTTTATTTGTAAAGATGATAAATTGCTAAACATATGCTCTGTGACTAATTTTGTGAAGAGAATGTGATTGATGAGCCTAGGTGGACCCTTCCAATCAAGCAGAAGTCCAAAATAGTTCAAATTTTAATTAGGTCTGTTAATAGGATACATGCATCAAAGAGGTAGATGTGAGATCCTTCTCCAAATATTTATTCATTCACCAATGTGTGCCTATGTGTGCTGGTCCATGTATTATAAATCAGGGACTCAAACATGAACAAAATAGTTCTGGGCTTCAAAGAACTTTTACTCTACTGTACTCAGGGCTTTCTAAATATTAATGACATTTCCATAAGTTCTACATCATTTTCTGACTGTTATGACATTAACCAATTACCAAGACCATAGACAAAGATTAGAGTAAGTAAATACAAAGAGATCCTGATTTCCTAAAGAAACACTGTTCTCAAAACACAGGAAATCTGTTGTGGAGGGAGTATGATCAAACTACAATCATGTTATTTTTTTATAAAATAGAAATTTGTTTATTTCCCTGATTCTTAAAAACTGTCTTTCAGAGAGTACAATTTGGTGTTAATTCTGAAGTCCTACATGGAAGTCTCATGAAAATGAACACTCATTTCAAGGAAATTATAACCCCATAAAGTGAATGTGTGGAGTCTTATATTATGTGTGGAGTCTTAAAACAGAAGGTTTAAATTCATAATCCTACCTTACTGTTAAAATCCGTGCATTTATTTGCCTCCACAGATATACTTTCCAAATCCAATCCCTTTATATTGAAGAAAAATCCAGAGAAGAAAAGAGAAAAATAGCTAACAAGAATTAAATGAGAATTAGGCATCAGATTATACTAAATGCCTTTTAAGTAAGCATTCTCTTAAGTCATTTTAGTATCCCCATTTTTCAAATGGTGAAATGAGCACTGAGAGAAATAAAGGAACTTTCCCAGGGTCACAGAGCTAACAAGTGAGAGAAGGAAAGTAAATCCAAGTGAGGGTGGCTCCAGCCCTCAGCATGTACTGTGTCTCCTACCCTGTTCTGGATTCCATGCCATCCTGCCTACAGAAATCTGGAAGCAGGATTATGTTTGTGGTTTCTGAAAACTCAGTCTTTCAGTCTCCACGAGTTTCTTCCCATTCACTTGCAAACATGTGCTTTAGGCAAAAGAGGTGGGAGGAATGAAAGTATGAGATGAAAATGGTGTGTATGTGACAACCACACACATTTCAGTTTTGCTTGTGACATGTCTCATTTAATCATCTTTACAGAGAGTGATCCCAAATTATCATGCTCTTTCTTATGAGACTGAAAACTGAAAATATTTTGCTAAGTTAGAATACAGTATGTGATAGTGTCAGGATTCCAACCCAGAACTGTCTCATTCCAAGGCAAGCACTTCTTAAACGTGAGACATTTACCTGAAATTTGTGATACTGGAAAATGTTAACTGAGATGTTGGGGATAATTATGAGAAAATTCTACACATACATAGGTTCCTGAGCATAGTGGGATTGAAAAGAAAGTATTTTTATTATCTTCCAGGATATTCCCAATGAAAGTTGTTACTATTTTGCCCAGTTACTTTTATTGATTATTATTTTAATTATACAAACTTATGGAGAATGGTGTGATAATTTGACACATGTACATAGTATATAATGATCAAATCAGGGCAGTTAAGATTTTCATAGCCTTACCTTTTTTATTAACATGTAATAATTATGCATATTAGTGGAGTATGGTGTGATATTTCAAGACAAATGGTAACAAATGCTGGCAAGTATGTATGGAAAATGAAACTCACATACACTGTAGGTAGATAGTACAGTCACTATGGAGAAAACTTCGGAGATTGCTCAAGGAACTACAAATAGATCTACCATATCATCCAGCTATACTACTTTTGAGTATATATCCTAAGGAATTGGCATGACAAGGAGATCCTTGCACACCATATTTGTGGCAGCACGATTCCCACAAATAAAATATAGGATCAACTTAGTTACCCCAAAATGGATGAATAGACAAGAATATATAGACATATATATATATATATATATATATATATATATATATGAATATTATTCAATCACAAAAAGAATCCAACTGATGCAACAAAATTGATGGATCTAGAGAACAGTTTGTTAAGTTCTTTTTTTTTTTTTTTTCCCCTCGGTAGTCAGCAGCATCCGTCTCTTCTACTCTGTGTGTTCCCTGAAGGACCAAAATGAGCAATGCCATTATTTCCTAGGCTTTAGAGACTTCAACATTCTAATGCTTGTTCATGAATATTATATATATTTTTGTGGAGTTTGGGTGCTTTGGGAATTTAATTCTCATCTTAAGTTCTGCCAATGTGTATGATATCTTTAAAATAAATAACTTACTATCTATTTTACTCTCAGTCAATAAAGAATAATTAATGTAGCTGATTAGCAATGGACAATGTTCTCTTCCTAAATTTGCAGCATGTGAAATTCCATTCAAAAACAAAATGGTAGACCCTTTCGCCACTATGGTGATTGTGTTATGTGCTACAAGAAGCTGGGCTGGGAATTTGGGGGCTGCAAATGCTAAATACTAGTTTTTAAAACTACTAGTTGTAAAACTAAATTTTTAGTCTTAATGGGAACAAAAACATTCCTTGTAATCTGCTTCTGACAAAAGAAAGTGAAATAACTCCTCTCTTAGTCTGAAGAAAATGGTTTGATTTCCCCCAAAGCTTTGGATCTGCTAAAAGCAAATTTAGACCTATCACTTGTTTATAAATATCTAAAAATTTCAAACTGAATGATAGATACCATGATATTAAACAACAGACAAGGAGCCTTTAGATGTTCCCATTAAACTTGTATATGAGACCTTAACGTGCATTCCAAAGAAGACTGTACAACTTTTTCCCAAACACACATAGTAATAAATGTTTATTATATGACTACTAAATCATAGTTACCAGATGTTGCACATACTTGCAGTGTAACTCAGAAACTATTACGCACAAAATGGATCAATTCCCTAGAGTTTTAATCAATTTTAGCATTTGCCTCCATCAGACATCTGGGGGTGGGGTGGGATGGGGGTTACAATAGCAACACCAGATTATGTCTTTCAACTGACAGTTTAGGTATCAAAAAAGAAAGCAAGAGAATTTCTTCTCACTGATATTGGAAACACTTAAAATTTAATATATTTTGAATGTCATCATTCAGTTAGAAACATCCAGAGGACAGAAACAGGTCAGTGATACAATGGTGATATTTATATTCACTCAGAGATTTAAAAAATATCACCAGTTCATTAAAGAGGGGGATGAAGAAGAAGAGAGCAAAAAGCAATGACATACTATTCGAAATAACCAGGTTAAGTATTATTTCTATATCTCTTTTGCCCCACTTTGCCTTTCACCTCTCTGGATCTCTTAGCAACCATCATTTTCATGCTTCGAAACAAAGGTAGAATAGTCTGAAATGAAGTATTTGGGCAGCGGTGAGTCCGTCTTTCTTTATAAATCCAGATTTGCTCTGGTTAGAATAATGGGGGGGAAACAAGGTTATACAGTCTCCCTCCTGAGATGGTAATGAAAACAATCTTCAAACGTAATTGGAAACATGCCGGGGAAAGCATAATCTTCCAAATACAGAAGGAACACAGGGCTCCTGAGCCTCCCTAGACCTAATTACTGCCAAATTGGCAAAAGTAGCTGGAATTGCCTTGGATAGTGATTTTGATGTGCTGCGGATCAATGTAATTTTATTAGTTCTGGGTGTTTAGAGCTACATACATCCCAGGTTGCATCTCAGAATCATAAATAATATAATTTCAAAACCTGCATTTATAAAAAAAAAAAGAAAAGAAAATAGAAAGAAATAGTGCTAAAGAAAAAGCAGGTGGCCGCTAAGTGGCCTCTGAGGTCAGACGAACCAGGCTCCTAACATTGGTTCTGACACTGACCAGCTACGTATCTTTGGGTAAGTTCTTTAGTGTCTGTCTTTTCTTTATAAATGGGCAAAGGGGAGGGAGAGGGTATGGGGGCAGGAAAGATGGTGGAATGAGATGGACATCATTACCCTAGCTAGGTACAGAGAAATGAAAGGTTGTGCTGCAATTGTGAACAATGAATCAAAGTGCATTCTGCTGTCCTATATACCTAATTAAAATAAATAAATAAATAAATTTTTACAAAAATGTGAGTAGTGGTAGGCAACTGTGTTTTCTGCAGCCACTGCTATTGTAACCGCCCCCAAACTCCCACCTTTCCCTGAGCAGTAGGGACAGTCAGATCCCTGTCCAATCACCTTAATTATTTCCCATAGTTTTTGCCTGTCATCCATGAATGAGGTAGCCCCATGTGTTACAAGTTCCAAATCAAATCCATGGCATTTCCTCTTCAACTTGTTCTTCCAATCCCAATAGGTGTCTACGCCATGCTCGCCAGCCGCTGGCCTCTTCTAGCTTCCTTTGCTGTCCCCAATTCTTCATAATCACCCCATCACCCAGGGTGCTTTCCTCATCTTTACTGTCTGTCCTCGCTGTTTTCCATGTTTTACAAATTGTTGCCTATGATGATGATGATGATTGAAATGTCAAATATCAGCCTGGTTTTGAAGACTGTGGCATTTTCTCTCCTAGATCTTCCAGAGATGCCAGATCATTGTCCAAAATCTGCCCAAGTCTCCCCACTGCCTGTTTAACGGATCAGATACAGAACACAAGCTTGGTGTATCACACAGCATGAGCCCTATTTTCTTTTCTGGTTTATCGTCCTCTCCTTTCCCGCAGAATACTTAAAATATGGGTGATTGAAGTTAACATATTCTATTAGAAATGGAGTCTGAATATATGTCTTTAATATATAGCCTTTATGTTTTGACCTAGGATCTTCTTTTACCTACAATGCCCTTCCTCCCAACTCTACTCATCAAAAATAATTATATGTCTCATTATCATCCCTTTCATGCATAAATCCTCTGCTCTAAAATTTATAGTTTTTGTTTGTTTTCAACTACCATAATACATATATGTTTATTATGACACTGTCAATAAGGGCATTTACATTAGAACAGTTCTCTAATGCTAATAGGTTTGCCTTGCATACTAATGTATGATAAAATGATACACAATCTGTTCTCTAGTTGCACATTTGCACAATAATCGACATTCCTCTTACCACAGTTCAAATCTGGAATGTCCTTCCTTCAGGGGCCATGTGTTAAAGATTTTCACCCCAGTTTAGCACAGTTGAGAGGTGGTAGAACCTTTAGAAGGTGGAGCCTAATGGGAGGGCCTAGTTCACCATGTGTGCCATGAAAGGGATTTTGGCACTCTGGTTTCTTCCTCTTTCTTTTGGCTTTCTGCCCAGGTGATGAGTTGGCGCCATCCTGCACTCCCCACTATTGCCATCGGGCACATCTACCAGAGGCCTAAAAGCAACAAATCTACCTAATCTTGGACTGGAACCTCTAAAATTGTGAGTAAAAATAAATCTTTTCTCTTTTGTAAATCAATTATCTCATGTATTTTGTTATAGCAACAGACAACTGACTAACATAATACATCTAGTGTTATTTCTTTTGCCTTAAAAAGCAGTTTTCAGAGGACAGAGATTCTCATTGTTCATTTATATTCTATGACCTAATCTGTGCTAGATGCTAGTTGGATGAAAATGGTGAGAAAGAAATTGTTCTCCAGTAATAATTTATTTTAACTGCCAATTATGCAAATCATGAGACTGAATATAATGGAGAAGCCATAACAACAGCAGCAATGGAAGTGCAATTAGAAGGGCTAGAAATTGTTTTAGAAGAGAGAGAAGAGAGTTAGGTTTTGAATTGAACAAAGAAAGTTTCAAATAGACATATATCTTCAAATAAAATGCTGCAAAAATAAAGGCAGAGCCAGGAGCAGTGGTGCATGCCTGTAATCCCAGCAGCTCAGGAGGCTGAGGCAGGAGGATCACCGGTTTAATGCCAGCCTCAGCAATTTAGTGACACCTGAGCAACTCAGCAAGACCCTGTCTCAAAATAAAAAATAAGAAAAGGACTGCAGATGTGGTTCAGTGGTTAAGTGCCCCTGGTTTCAATCCCTGGCACTCCCCAATATTTAAAAAAATTAAGGTGGATATATGATGTGAAACAAACAATAAGAGTTAAGAAAAATTCCAAGACTTCATGTTCTTTGACAAATGCATAGGTTAAACAAAATGTGGCATAAACATACAATAAGATACTATTCTTCCTAAAGAAGAAGGAAATCCTATCCATAAGCTACTACACAAATGTGTTGTAAGTGAATGAAACCAGTCACAAAGAGACATATACAGTGTGATTTCACTTCTGTGGATGTAAAACTAGTCAAATGCATGAAACAGATAGTGGAATGGTGGTTCTCAAGGCTAAGCAAGAAGGGATCTGGGGACTTGTTTCATGGATATAGAGTTCAAATTTTGCAAGATGAAAAAATCCTTGAGTCCTATTCCACACCAATATGAATATACTAGACACTTTTGAGCTGTGCACTTGAAAATAGTTAAGATTATATTTTATCTCATATGTCTTATTAACACACACACACACAGACAGAGAGAGAGAGAGAGAGAGAGAGAGAGAGAGAGAGAGAGAGAGACATAGAGAGAGAGAGAGAAAACAATTTCTTCCTTTTTTTCCACAAAGCCCAGTGCCACCAACTACCAGTGTAATATCCTCTCTTGCATTTTGCCCTTGCACATACCATAATAGCCTCTCTGGTACCTTTACTGTTCTTGTAAAGCTCCTAGCATACTCCTTCCTTAGGACCTTTGCACTGGATGCTCTGCCCTTCCCAATTTATTTGTATTAACCATTCCCTGCTTCATGTCCTAGTTAAACATGACCTCATCAGAAAGTCCTTTCCTGATCACCTCACATGAAAATCAAATAATTTACTATCTGCTTTCCTTGGCTTGTATATCTTTGTAGCATTTACTAGCAACCAGCAAATAAATATATTTGATAACTTTTTTCCCATTGTAATGTAAATGACATTTCAGTAAGGACCTTGTCTTCTTAACTCTTCATTATTTTACACCCAAATTCTATAACAGTGCCTGGATATGTCCACAAAGAATCCTACTCTTCTCTGCCTCCCACCCTCTACTGCCTTTCCAACATCTTATTAAAATAAATGTAACAAATTCTTTAATTCTAAAATAGATTTGCCTTTGGGAAAGATATGAACTATAACTTATATTAACAAGGAGGGGAATAATAGAAAGGCATATTTGAAGAGAGATTTTGAAGGAGGCATTAGACTTGAACTGAACATTCTGTATATAAATAAGAGAGGTAACTTGGAGGGTTGCTTGTTTATTTCACAAAGTCTAATAATACGTCTAATTCAAAAACTTACCCTGAAATCCTAACTTTGTTCTTAATATTTAAAAGTTGGCATTGGGGTTGGTTATAGCTCAGTGGTGGAGCTCCTGCCTGCTATGTATGAGGCTGTGGGTTCAAGCCCCATCACCACAAAACAAAATAAAACAGCCAACATTAGCATATGCATTGTAATAATCTTTTGAATCCAAGAATATATGTAATTTGAAATTGAATGATTTTGACAACATTTTACAAGAATAAGTGCATGCATTTGCTTTTAGACTCGAGTAGGTTAGATTCACTTTGCAAACCCCTCTCATTTTCCCAGTTCTTAGCTCTAGACATAATACCCTCACAGATGGTGGATGTCATTTGATCCTGGCCCTTTCTAGCAAATTCACATATGTCAGCAGATGAGCCTAAAACAACTCCAGGTTTCAGATGCAAAACATTTGTAAATTGCACTGATTCATAATCAGGACAACATAATAAACTACAATCTAGTCATTCTCAGTGGGCCTTATTCAGCAGAAAAGAAGCCATAGAATAGAAGCCAAGAGAGGATATTGAGCTTGGCTCTTCCACTACCAGGCTTTCAGATATTCAATTACTCGCTTGTGGAAAGTACTGGATGACAGCCTTGGAGAATAAAATCACTCATTATTTTAGAACACAGAATAAAAGGCCAGACTTGCCTATTACCACAAAAGTCTACCAAGAAACATCTCCAGGAACCTCCATCTCCCAGCTTAGAGCACACCCCTTTACGGTCCCCAAGTTCTATCCTCTTCGGTCCCCTACCCACCCCCAGCACCTCAGCTGTTTTGGTTATTCATTTAGTATCAATTATTATTCATATGGTGTGCCATTCAAGTTGAATCCTTATGGTGCCGAAGGGTTTATCTAAAGGAAGAATAGTTTTATCGTTATTGTTATGTTTCAGCACATGAGATTTTCTTTTTTACATCCCAAGAGACATGAAGGGACAAAGCCATGTGATCCAGAACCAGGCAGTTTAAAAGAAGAGAACATGATTTGGGTCTAGCAGCAGGACGAAGCCTGAAAAGAAAAAGAGAAACAATAATGTAGTTATTACCTATGTGGGTATCTGTCTAGCTTCTCTGTTTTTTCCTCTTCTCTCCCCACGAGGGATTACACACTGTTTATTCACATTTAATGAGCAGGAAGCTCCCAAGCAGAAGGCTTTTCTTCATTTTGTCCACTTTCCATTTATTCCTTTATTATTAGTAGTTATAAGAACAACTTTGCTCTCTCTTGGTGAAAGTTGTCTGTGATTTACTCTGGCAATTATGGCTGAGAACAAGTTTTCACAATTTAAACATGTGTGTTTTCTTGCATCCCAAAATAGCCTCAGTCATATAAGGTCAGAATAATGGTTATAAAGCATCTTGCCAAAACAAGGGGATCCAACTTTTCAGTTTATAGAGAAAGAGAAGTTACATGTGAAAACAAAATGTTTCATTTTTAAACAAATACTTTTTATTGTGTATGAGTCAACAAAAGTGTGGGCAGTTTATCTGCACCTGTGACTAGCAAAATGGGAGGTACAGAATGTTAAAGTTGAAAGCTAAGTCAACAGCTTTAAATAAAAGTGGGAAGTAAGCAAAAGAAAAAACATATATAAATGTAAATGAAGTTGTAAAAAAGCTGTTTCTAAATTAAGCAAGTCTGGTATACATACAAGTCCTAGATAGAGAGGGTGTGGTTGGGGAATAATGGGTTAGCTCTCAGAGCTTCCAAAGTGACACATAAAAGGCATTTTCCTCAGTTAAGATTACGTTTGTCTGTAGCAGACACAAATATTGTGGCTGAGAGGAAATAGATCACTATTTTTCTCTCATTCAAAGGACGGTAGAAGTAAGCAGTTAGGGCTGATATGGCAACTCCATGTTGTCATCGGGAACTCTGATTCCAATCAGTCTGTATCATTATTCCAATATACAGAGTCTGCTTTACTTCCAAGATGTTCTCACGTTTCAAAGTGACTGATGAAGTTCGCCATCACTTTGGCATTGCAGACCAGATGAAGAACAGAAGATACAGCAAAAAAAAAAAAAAAAAAAATCTGCCTACTAAAGAATTCAAATCCATAAGTAGCTTTCCTAGAATTTCACAAATTCCAGTGTTTTTACTGTGGTTGCTACATGGAAATCTGGGAAATATCACTTTTGTTTGTTGATTTGCCCCCTTTAAAAAAAAAAAAAGAAAAACTCCACATGGCAATGAGCCCAGATGCAATTCAAACTTTTGTGATTGTAGTAGAAGGGAAGCATTCTTGGTTCTAGGTAACAAGAAGATTCTATCCTACAGTAACATGGAGGCGAGATCACCAAAAAGAAAGTGTGTGGGTGCAGCCTTTCAGTTACACATGGACAAAGAAGTACAGGCTGAACAGTGCTATTCCTTAAAAATCTTGACAAACCAAGGAACAAACTTCATTTCCCCTCACCCATCTTAATGACACCAGAAAATGCAAGTGTACTGTGCTGAGTTAATGGGGACAGTGGTGGCATAAGTCTATGCCAGGTTCTTTGTTAATGGATAAAATGACCTCTTTAACCGGTCACATGAAACATGGTAAAAGGAAGTAAACTTCCAAGAACACAGAATTAGAGTGGTGCAACCATACTTTGCACCCACTTAAACATCAGAGCCTCTTTCTTCACCGCCATATTGAATTATGTTCATATCTTGGTGAGAGGCGGGAATCGGGGATTGAACCCAGGGGCATTTTACCACTGAGCCACATCCCCAGTCCTTTTTATGTTTTACTTTGTGACAGTGTCTCCCTCCGTTGCTGGGAGGGTCTTGCTTAGGTTCCTGAGGCTGATCTCCAATTTGAATCCTCCTCCTCAGCACTATAATGAAAATGAGGGAGGCTGGGTGAGGCTTATATTCTGGGCACAGAATTTAAGGTGGCTCCAAAAATTCAATGATCAAGATGAACAACATTTTTATGAAATATTTTTAAAACAAATATGAATACAAAAACCTACTATGAAAAAAATCAAAATTATAAATGAAGATATAGAGGCAGGAAAATAAATACCTGATGACTTTTTGATTTTATGGTACCTGACAAGAAAAAGGTCAATCCCATTTTTTTTTTATATTTGGGTATAACCTAGAACAGGGTTTCTCAGTAACACCGCTGTTGACATTTTGAGCTGGACAGTTTTTGCCTGGGGAGGAGCTGCGTTGCCCTGTGTGCTGTAAGGTGTTTAACAGCATCCCCAGATTCTATTGATCAGATGCCTACAGCACCCCTGACAGTCCTGAGAAGTGACCTGTGATGGACCCAGTCTCTCTAGTCAACATCGTGTGACTTAAATGCATCTCCCTTATTTTTTTGTTGTTGTTGTTTTGGATTATTAAAGATACGTTCAAACTGCACAATTTTTTCATCACACACTTCATCCAGTGGTAAATGATTTTATTATGGTAGGCTTATTTGTACAAGCACACCAAGCCTGGGTAATGAATTCATCCTTTAATCATTGTAACTTAAATAGTCCCCTGTAACTTGATGACTTGCTATTTGAGAGAGGAGCTCAGGTGAGTTGAAATGAAATCTCTCATAGCTCTATTATCCCCACGATGGACAGCAGTTAACTTACGTCTTTCTTACTTTGCTGAAGGTAGGAAAAAAATCCTTGTTAGTCATAGCGAATATCTCAACCCTTATTAAATAAACCAACAAATCAGATATACAAAAACAAAGACAGGGAGGGAGAGAGTAGAGAAGAAAGAAGAAGGTGGGCTCAGGGCATGAAGAACCCCAGATGGCCACAGGTACTTTTTCCTGCTGGCATAGAAGGAAGAAGCTGCAGGTGCTTTGCAGCCCAGCTGACCTTACTTTGAATTCTGACTTTTCCTTTTTCTTAACTATGATGTGGGCTAAGTTAATAATTTCTTTGCAAATTGTGCTCAATAATTCAAGCTTCCCATGAGTTCTAAGGAGATTACTATGGAGATTAATTGAGATTAAAGTATCTGAAACTTCCAGTTACAGATGGGCAGCACATGTTAGATTCCATGATGTTTTCCTGGTTATGTTTAGATAGTTTCTTTCCCCCATTGGATACACAGCACATTTTTATATGCTCCAGAAGCTTAGGAATATAATTAGGACAACATGCCTTTCTACGTCAAATTTCATTACAGCAAAGTAACATACATAGTTCAAGATGTTGGTTTTGTTTGTGTTTAGCCTAATAAACTAATAATGTATTGCTCTATAACTCATTCAAATTCTAACTAATTACAGTTGTCCTATTCCCTTGACCACTGAGATTAGAAGATTTGATACTAAAAGGTCAAATCAGATGTCCAGAAGTGGGGGTGAGTTTGGGAGGAAATAGCCTCAATGTTAGGGCTCACACTTGTTCACAAATGATTCCATTCTTGGTTTAGATAACCAATATCAGTTAATATTCTTTCATTATACAAAAACTAAAATGTTAAATAAATGTTACTTGCAAAAACGTTTGCCCAATGTTTTCATTATGAATGCATTAATGTTCCATTTTTACCTTTTCTCATGTTGAGATAGCATAGGGAAATCAATCTAGTCTGAAGAATTCTTCAGAGATTTTCCGTGAGAAAATATTCCTTCTATTTAGAGTCCATCCTTCCATGGGTCTTGTTTGCACACTGTTCATTTAATGTTGTTTATTGCAAGCTAAATTTATTCAGCAGCATCTATCACTATATGTTCTTTTATCTCTTGATCTCAATTCTTTTTAGAGTAAAAATAGTAAAATGGCAATGTTGTGCATTTAATGATGTGCTTTCCTTAAGAAGATAAAATATAGTATACTTTAAAAATCATGTTGCTTCCATGAGTCAAGAGACTTCATAGCATGTCTAAAGTGTAATTGAAATAACACCATCTCCCTACAACATTCAATGTCCGTTTAAATAACCTGTCCAACTCCTTTTGGTGAACTCAAAATTATTTGCAGACATTGAACTTTTAAAAACACATTTCTCCAAGGAAACCATAAATAACAAGCTCAATTTCCTTGAATAGACACTGCATTTAATGAATCTGCAAAGTGTAGACAAGCTATTTTATTTGGGCACGAGAGGAACAGACCATAAAATGCAACATCGGAAAAATCCTCCCCTAGGATGATCAGAGGAATTTCATAACTGGAAATCAGAAAGAACATTGTCCTAGAACCTTAGAGAAGTAACACATGACCCAATAAACAAGGAGAGGTATTATGATAATTTCTTGCAGGTTAGACAATCAGCCAAGGAGATCTAAAATGGAGATCAGCATGGAGACAGTTGTTAGGAAGTGTCTGAGCATCCACGTCTTAGGAAGGAAAGGGAAAAATGGGGGAAAATGTTGGGTTATGATGGGTTATGATTTATAACAATGAAGGTATTAACCACATGGGAGCTTTATATCAAAGATGATCCTTAACAGCTTTTAAAAATTGGATGATGAGGCTGAGTCTTTACATCCTCATGTCAAGGGGGCACAACCTGGAGCAAGGTGGCTCTCCTCAGCACAGGATTCTGCAGAGTGCTGAGCCTAGGTCTGGAAGCTGTGGCACACACCCAGCAACTAACTGGTCCTTTATTCCAGGAGGAGAATCTGGGTAGCACATCAAAACATCCACTACTACCATGCTGCTCTTCTTTCATATTTTTCTCAAAGCAACTTTTAACAAATTCCATTAAAACCATCATTAATGCCTCCAAGAAAGAATTAAAATAAGAAATAATTGAAATAAGCTGGTTAAAAAATAAAAGCACAAACATAGGTTATATATATCTTAAAGACATGAATGATGGCTGCTGTTGTCCAGCCTATACATTTAGCAGGTGGAGACATTCAAGTATCAGGAGGTAAAGTGCTTTGTCCTGGGTCACTGTGGTGATTAGTATAGACTCAGATCTCTCTTTGCTCCCATTCTTTACTTTATAGAGCTTCCCTTCCACTATGTAATAAATCTATTTATTTCCTTAAAGTCCTAGACAAAAATGATCTATAAAAATATAGGGGAGGGTCAGAATCCCTGCAAACAACCCTTGACAAAGCAAAGCCAAGAGTACGAGAATGAAGTCAAAGCTCCAATGGACACCCCAGAAAGTTAGAGACACCGGGGACATGGAACACCTGCAGAGAGAAGCTACAGGCAGCGTGCAACATCTGACCAAGAGCCATCATATGGGCTGCAACCAGCAAGCTATAAGGACCCGTCCTGATACACAAGTCCTCGCAGCCCACTCTCTTCACACTGTGTCCCAAATACCAGATATGGGAGCTGTAGGATTCAATGTTTGTCCTGTTTCTTTTCATTCTTTGCTTTGGTCCAATCCTTCCTTTCTATTTTTCTGATTCTCCCTTTTGGAATGGGAATGTTTACTCTGTGCCTATTTTGCCATTGTATCTAGGAAATACATAACTTGTTTTTTTTGTTTGTTTGTTTATTTTTTACAGGGTCTCACAGTTAAGAGTTTGCCTTGAGTCTCAGGGGAGACATTGAACCTTTGAGCAATGCTGAATTGGTTAAGATTTGGGGGACTCTTGGTGATAGACTGAATGCATTTTGCTTTACAAGATGGACCTGCGCCTTTGGAGTCCACAGAATGAAAAATTCTGTAGTTTGGATCTGGAATATCCTTCAAAGCTCCTTGTGCCTTGTTATCCAACTTGTCACTTTGGGAAGTAGTGATAATTTTAACAGGTAGGGCTTACTGGGAGATTTTAGGTCACTGGAGCATGCCCTTGAAGAGGACTGTGGGGACCTAGCCCCTTCTTTTTCACTTCTCAGCCAGGAGGCAAAGGCTTTGCTCTGCAACCTACTCCCACCATGATGTGCTGCCCACCACAGACCCAGAAGCAATGGAGTCAATTAATTATGGACTGGAATCTCTGAAACTGTGAGCCAAAATGAACCACTTCTCTTTATAAATTGATTATCCTGGATATTTTTCCACAGTAACAGAAAGCTAACTGACAAAGGAAATAACCTCACCTTGTCTGTGTTGAGGTGTGAGCGTCAGGGAAACAGCTAATAGCACATCTATAACCCTTGGTCATTGCCCAACTCTGGAAGACCCACTAACTAGCCATCTGTATCATCTGGATTGTTAGAGCTGGAAAAGAATAGTAAAGTTGATCACATCCCTCTATTACTTGTGTATTTAAGTAACTTATAAGTGTATTCCAGGAGACATTTCCTGGCATTGCATGAATGCATTACCTGAGACTCTGAAGGATTTCTAGCAAAAGTACATTATGTGACCTTTTATCCCAGACTAATAAATCTAGTCCCCCCACCACTTTACATTTGGATTCAGTCTCTAAAGTCAAAACACTCAACAAAAAAAAAGAGGGAGACATGGTAATTATGGCTATTCTAAGCTCCTCACAAAGAGAAATAAAAAATTGGAAATGATTGCTGATCTTTCATAAAGTATGAGATGCTAGCAATCTTATATTCATCAATGGCTTCTGTAAAAGTTTCCGGATGGATCAGTGGAGATAGTAGAATGTTCATGGACTTGCTTTTGTGTGTGTGTGTGGGGGGGTGCTAGGGATCAAACCCAAGGCCTGGGCTTACCTTTTTGATTCCTGGATTGTGTATTGTCAGCCACATTGAACACTGGTGAATCAAGTAGCAATGAATTGTGATAAACAGTAGGTTAGCAATGCTGACCCCATTGATCAATGCAGTAGCCACTATGGTCTTCCACAAGTATGTAAGCTGTTGGGGATGTTTAGCCTGATGGTGGCCGCTACAGATGACCCTGTCTCTCAAGGAGGAGGATCCAGGGACCATTCACACCAGAGAGCCGGAGCACTTACAGTCTGAGCTGTTAAAGGTAAATGAAGAATGTGTCTACAATTTGTCTTTTACCCTTAGACACTTGAGTGTCACATGCCTGTGGCAATGTGTAGCCTTTTGAAAATTTGGTCAAGCATGTATTCTGAATGCTTCCCGCCACCACCACCACCAAAAAAAAAAAAAAAAAAAAAATTTAAATTAAATGTGCTATGGAAAATAAATGAGTTAAAAGTACTATCCCAGTCAAAACTCATTTAGAAGGGATATCCATGGTTAATTCTAAAGCAAGAGTCATCCTACTTAAACGGATAGGTCAATCGCATTTTAAAAATTGAATGACGAGGTAATTTTTATGCTTTCATTCCAGGTCGAAGACCAGTAGGCAAGATGCCCAAGCTGAGAGCTGAGTTTGGCAGACTGATCACATAGAAATTGCTTAAATCTTAGCTCCACAAATTCAGTCACTTCTGCTAATTTAATTATAAGCTCTTCAGTGGCAGGTGATCGTTTTAGCCACAGTCACTGTTATTCAGTATATTTTATGAATTTTCTGTCTTTTTAGTGAGACTTGTTTCTGGAGGTAAGAGAGAAATTCAGGTAAAATACGTCTGTTTCTATCACAGCTTACACCAGAGATTCTATCCAGACTCAAGTGGGCCCAAACCTTTGAGTTTCATCACATCATTTCAGCAGATAATATTGGCTGATCAAATTTTAAAATGAGGGTATGGATGGCAAGTCTCAAAACAGATCCTTAATATCCCCTAGTCATCTCTCTAGCAGCTACATTAAGAGAAAATTTGTCAATTTACACTTTCACTGTCCTTAAATTCCACTGTTTGAAATAACTAAAGCATGATGGGTGGAACATGAGCATTTTAATACTGATATCTTGATTTCTTCAAAGCCTAAGGTTCACTCTAAGCCCTAACATTTCCCTCTCTGATTTTATGCAGCCTATCACTGCGAATACACTACCAGAATACTAAATCTGCCTTCTCTGCTATCCTGTATCATGTCTACTTCAGTGCTTCATAAGACCAACTTATAAATATTACAATGCTTTTAGAATTATAAAAGAAGAACATGTCCTAGACTCTAGACTTGGCTTCCAATTCTGTCTCCAAGACTTTGCAGAGATGGAAAACTCAGTTTTTATCTGTAAATTGAGGGGGCAGGATTGAGATGATAAGCAGGACTCCTGACCTCTACCAGTCAACAATTCTATAATATACCTACAAACATAACAGATTATCTCTGTCTCATCAATTGAGAACTCTGCTTTGTTGAAATAGACATTGATTGCAATAAACTCCTCAGTGCTACTTTTGCTCTATCCCATAAGTTTTGTTATGTGGTATTTTCATTTTTATTTACTTCAAGAAATTTTTAATTTCCTTCTTGATTCTTCCTTTATTTGAGAATAAATTATCTTATTTCCATGTATTTGTATAGTTTCTTAAGTTTTCTTGTTATTTATTTCTAATATTATTCCATTGTGATCAAAAAAGATAATCAGAAATTCAATTTTTTAAAAAAAATTGTTGAAGCTTATTTTGTGACCTATCAAATGAAATACCCTGGAAAATGTTCCACATGCAGTTGGGATGAACACATATTCTGCAGTTTTTTAATGGAATGTTATAGAGACATCTATTAAGTATGTCTGGTCTAAGGTTTAATTTAATTCTGCTGTTTCTATGTTTATTTTCTGTCTTTTGCATAAAGTGTGGTGCCACAGTCCCCTACTATTATTGTATTATAATCTATTTCTCCTTTGGGGTCTATTAATATCTGTTTTGTGTATTTGGGTGCTCTGGTTTGGGGTATGTATATATTTAGAATTGTTATTTCCTTTCAGTTAATTAACCACTCTATATAATTACCTTTCTTGTCCCTTTTTAATGTTTTAGATTTAAAGTCTATTTTAACTAATGTAAGTATGGCTATTACTGCTTTCATTTGATTCCATTTTTATGGAATATCTTACTCCATTCTTTCACTTCCAGTCTATACTTGGCCTTAGAGATTATGTGAGTTTCTTGTAAGCAATATGTAGTGGGGTATTTTTTTGTTTGTTTGTTTTATCTATTTAGTCACTCTATGTCTTTTAATTGAAAAATTTAGTCCGTTTACATTTAAGGTAATTATCCATAGATAAGTTAGTAATTTGGCCATTTTGAAGCTTGTTTTCTAATTTTATTATAGTTCCTTTCTTTCTTCCTCACTTACAGTCTTCTTTGGGGCTTAAGTGACTTGCTCTAGAAGTGTGTTTGGATTCCTTACTTATTTTTTTCCTATAGTATAAATTTTTGTCTATTGAAAGAAAAGTGGCACAGGACTGATCAAACACACACCTGGGATAAGAAGTGGGTTGATTGTCAGGAGCCTGACAAAGCAGCTCTGTGCAGAGAGAGGGAGAGCAGCAGCAAAAAGGAAGAGCAGCAGCAATTCCCCCTTGAACGTTACCTTTTATAGGTTAGAATCATGGTCACGCTAGGGGCGGGTTTAGTCTTGCCTGACATCGTAAGCATCTCCTGATCTTGTGGAAGGCAAGTTTGTTTCTTCTGAACAGAGATAGGGAGTTTTCCTGTCTCTCAGAAGAGGAACAGGAAAATTGGCATGTCCCTTTATCTTCTCAAGAAGAGAACAGAGAAACCAGTATGTCCCCATCCCAGGGGCTGGTAACTTGCTCCTATCTCTCAATGAGAGAACAGGGAGAGACCAGCATATCTCAGGCCAGTAAGTTTTATCTCAGGCTAGTTTCTGTCTGGGAGGAATAAGAACAATATCCATAAAGTGGGGATGGGGAAAAGGAAGATGGCTATAATTATGCTAATACCTATGATAACCTTGAAACTTATAAAACAAAACACCTTTTGATTATAACAAGCTACTTTGAAATGATATCAACTTCATATGATTCTGAAGATTAAAAAACAAAAAGATAAAAATATACACTAATTAAAATACCTCCACACTTGCACTCTATTCCTCCCGACATTTCAAATTTTCAAAGCTTCATTTTACATCTTTCTATGTTGCTAATTTTTAACATATTCATGTAGTTATTGTTTTAATGGTTTTGTTTAGACCTTCTACCATTTTCTTCTTACTTATTAATATCCCCATCTTTCCAACCAGTTTTAAGAAGCTGTTTTAAATATGCTTTAGCATTTCATGTAGGAAGGTCTCGTGGCAGTGCATTCATTCAACTTTTGTTTACGAATGGCTTCTTTTTTTAAATTTCTTTTTAAATTTCTTATGGATAGCTTTGCTGGATACAGTAATCTTGGTTGACAGGTTTTTCTTTCATGGCTGTGAAAATCTCATGTACTCTCTCTTGGTCTCAATGATTTTGTCTGAGAAGTCGGCTGTCAGATGAATCATGAGATGAATCATGAACATTTAGGTTGTTTCTTTTCTGTTGCTTATGTAAGAATCTTTCTTTTATCTTTGAACTTTGAGAGCTTAATTATAGTATATCCTGAGGTAGACTTGGTTGAATTAAGTTTGACTGGTAATCTTTGGCCTTTTTGTACTCCATATTTGTGTCCCTAATTAGGATTGGGAAGTTTTTGTTATCTCTTTGAACAAGACTTTGTCATTCTCAAGTTCTTTTTCAACCTGATAATCTGAACATTTGGACTTTTAATGCTATACCAAAAGTTCCTTTCATCTCTTTTTATTTTATTTTATTTTTTCTCCTCTCCCTGTATTTTCAAATAAACAGTACTTGAACTCACTAAATTTTTCCTGGTTTGATCTATCCTGCTATTGATTCCCTCTATTGTATTTTTAATTTTGCTTAGTGTATTTTTCATCTCATGGATTTCTGTTTGATTTTTTAGAATTGATTATATATCTCTGTGAAGTGTCTCTGTTAATGTCATTGAATTGTTTATCTATTTTCTTGAAGCTTCTTGACTTTCTTTAAAACAGCTGCTTTAAATTCTCCAGAGTTTCCCCACATTATTTACTATTTAGTCAGTTTCTGGCAACTTTGATTATTAGATAAGGCCATGGTTCCCTTTCAGTTCTTAATGCTTGTTTGTGTGTGATATCATTTTGACATTGAAGGATTGGGTATTTATTCCATTATTTATAATTTGGTTTGTGAGGTTTTTTTTCCTCATCTTTCCAAAAATTTTAAGCAGTCTGCTTATTTTCTCTGTAACTGTCGTCATTTCAACTATTTCAGCTCTAGACAGTGCCCTAACTCTAGATTTGTTGCAATTCTGCTATGGGTATGTTGTTCCTGTTTCAGCATGAGAAGGCAAACCAAGCCCCATTTAGTCTAAAGTATGCAGTTGGTATGTTGTTCAGCAAGAACTTGGAAAGTATTCATAAAGAATATCCTGCCCCTCTAAGAACTTCCCAGGGGATAGGTTAGGTCTAAACTCCTCCTTCATAGACCACCAGTCCTTTACTGGTCAGACACTAAAGGATTCTACCCACCTCTGGGTAGAAACATGATAAATGCAATGACCCCACGTTCCTTTGGCATTACTTGGTGCCCATCTCCCTTTTCTTCTCCCAAGCAGTTACTTTATCCATATGGTGTTACCTGGGTTGGGAGAGGAATTGAGTGGAAAGTCCTGTGGTCACCATTGCTGAAATGCTGTGCTGTACCCTGAGCTCACAGTCCACCCAGACCTGTGCAGTAAAGAGGTAGGACACAGCCCCATGCTTCTATGGCCTGCCAATTGCTGAGATTGACTCATGAACCAACACCACTTGGTACAGCAACAGATGATGCTGGTCAGAAGAGATTCTGATAGACTAGGGCCATGTGTTTTTACCTGGGCATTAGGGATATTTCAGAGACTCCATCTGCAGGACCTCACCTGGGTATGGGGGCCATTAGAATCTTCTCAATGTTAGGTTTTACTATCTGGCAGTAAATTATAAAACCAGTTTCTATGCTTACTACCCTGTCCTACGCCCAGTGAATGGTCTTGCTCCATGCAATGATGATGCCCAAAGTTGGGACAGTGAAGGCAGTCCCTTTGGCCACTAAGGCTTATGCTAATTTGGGTTGCACTAAACCTTACAGACACAAAGGCCTGTACAGTGTGGGGCGTGTGCCCCCAGCCCTTCTGATGACAGCAGTGATACAGGTCAAAACAAAGTCTGATCCACTGGGACAAAGATCTCCATCTGATGCTGTGGCAGGTCTAAGGCTCTATGATTTCTGGTTTTCATATAGGATCCTTTGTTTTCTGCCTGATGCTGCTCTCACTGCACCACGCCTTCTACTGAGCTCCAAGGCAGAGTCCTGTGCTAACTTTTCTGCCTTGCTCACCAGCACATGTATCTTGCTCCCTCTTCATTGCCCAAGGTTAGGGCAGGGGTGGTAGAGGCCATCCCTTGGCCCCTGCTAAAAATAAATGTTTTGCAAAGAGGAATTATGTAATTGCTTTTGGTGATTCACACATTAAAAACAGGTAAATGATACTTGAGTGAAGCTTGGAAGTTATTGAATAACAAGTCATTCAAGTGTGATTAGCAGCCTGTCTTCCCACAATATGTGTGTACTGGGGTAGAAGTGAAAGCTCCAGAATAGTCTGACTTCCTTTTTATTCAGTCCAAAATAAATACTTTAAAAGTCTGTCATGAATTTCTGTAATTTGACCACTAATCTTGCTTCATGGCAAAACAGGGGTGGTAATAGCTCATTGTTATATTTCCCCAAACATTAAACTAATCATACAGCTATTAGAGGTATAATAGAGCCATAAAAAATGCAGACTTTAGACATAATCTAATGAGAATCCCAGAGGACATAAGAGTCATTTTATATTTTTTCCTCCCCTTTTTACTTACTTTGCCCTTCAAAGCAACATGTGTGGATGGGCAATTCAAGGTGTGATAATGCATGTATCAGAAGACAGGGAGCCACACAGGAAAAAGAAATATGGAAACAATGTGTGATTACTAAGTTCACTTTTTAAAAGGGAACTGAATGGTAGTGAGCCTTAGATGATTAAAGATATTTACAAAGTTTTAAGGAAAAAAACTACAAAAAATGGAAAAAAAAGGACTTTATGATATTCTGGCTAGAAGCCCAGCAGAATGCTCAAGGCTGGGAAAGAAACAACAGCTAATACTATTTTTTAAGCTAAAATTGTACTGTTTTGCTAAGAGATCCAAGTCTCTCTGGAAGAAAGATATCCCATGAATTAGATATTAAGGAAAAGTACCTTTAATAATCAAATAATGTTCTTTTGTTATAATTTAGATAATTGTTGATATGCAAATCATTTACTCCCTGATTTACAAGGGATGGCTACACTATATATCGAGACAAAAACATGACAATGGGTTTAGCTTTTGTATTCTTTTTCTTATCGATTGAAATACTATTGATTTAATAATGTTTTTGTTCTGTTCCTGGTCACATTACTTAGAATATAATATATTTTAAAATATCAATATAACTCGTGTTATCTTGACACAAATTAAATGCCAATGCCATTGTTGTAATTTATTCCACTCTTACGTGTTTGATAAAGAAAAAAAAAAGGATACTAATGGATCTGTAGATATGTCTTCTACTCAAAACCAAATATCTACTTATTGGATAAAATTTAACCTCTGGGGGCTAGGGTTGTGGCTCAGTGGTAGAGCACTTTCCTAGGATGTGTGAGGCACTGAGTTTGATTCTCAGCATTGCATATAAATAAACAAATAAAATTAAGATCCATCAATATCTAAAAAAGAAAAAAAATTAACCTCCGAATTTAAAACAGTATTTTGGTTTTAGATATTTTACAAGATATTTTTAATAATTGCCAGATTACATTTCAAGACAGAAAAGTATGATGGCAAAGAGTTTGCATTTTATAGAATAGATAATCTTGGATTGACTCGTAATTCATTGTCTACTCTGCTTGAAGTCCAGAAAGGTACTCCAAGACAATGCGCATTGTGTCTGATCTGCTCTTTTAAGGCTTAAATGTAATACAGAATACAAAGTATCCATCATGATAGCTGAAGCATGTAAATTCTTAATAAATGGTGGGAGCTGCTGGTGGTGGTATGCTTAAGTAACCATCACTGTCATCAATAGCATCACAAAAATCAAAGCTTGGGACAGTTAAAGGTCAACACTGAGGATTCATACTATTGTTAGGTCCAGACATAAAGTTGGCTCCAGCAATCACTGGATTATGCATATATGATCTGTTAATTTTAATATCCAAGTCATGCAAAATTAAATGTTTGATGACTTCTAAACAGATAATCAAATTATAGTTGTAAAGAGTAAAATATCCAGCGGCTACCTTAAAAAATAAAAACCCAATCATGTTTACTGTACTCAGGTTTACAGTCCTCCCATGACTTCTCATTGAACTTATAAATTTGAGACTATAAAACACCCTCCAAAGCTCTGCTTGAACCTTCCTGTCTTCCTTTTCCTCTTCTCCCCTCACTCACTCTGTTTACCAGGCACATACTTCTGTTGTTTGTGTCTTTGTTCTAGAATATGCCCACTGTCACTTCAATCATGTCACCATTTCTTTCCTGGTACCTATGTCTATCAAACACTGTCTGGTGTGTGTGTGTGTGTGTGTGTGTGTGTGTGTGTGTGTGTGTGTGCATGTGTTTGCTTGTTTACTGTTAGTTTTCCATCACCTTATAAAATGGGACATTCAGAAGACCAAAGACAATTGACATAGTTCATAAATTTTTGGAACTTCAGTCCTGAGAACATTGACTGGCACATAGTTGAACTCAATAAATATTAATGAAGTAATAAATAAATGCATAAGTAAATTAAATATAGCAAAGTCTGGTCCATTCATTTGGACAGTAATTTGGATACTATCCTCAAAAGATACTTCTTCTTTAATTTTTATGCACTAAAAACTAAAACCATTGTTTACAGGTAGTATTCATTTTTATTTTCTCTAATATTTTCTACTTAGAACTTGATTTTATAATATGCAAATGAATTATAAGATCACTGTAGGGTAAGTCTTGTTTTGTACACATTTCTACATGCTTTTAAACTAGAATACCAAGTATCTGAAAAGTTAATCATGATGCTTTTGTAAGGTCAAAATTGTTATGTATGGAGACCTGGAGACAGGTTCTATCAGAATTTTTCATAAAACTAATCTCACAATAGTTTGAGAATTCAAGGCTCAGAGCCCATTTGTATTTTTCTCTTTAAAATGCTAGAGATTTTGTACTGGATAGAGTTTAGAGCAAAGCAGCAGAGCATGCATTTCCATAAATTGGTCTACTTGAAGGTATTTTAGTGCTTGCTTTTCTACCTTTCCTATATTGCTGGTTTCAGAGGGTCAAAAGATTCAGGGTTCAAAACAGTGATCAGCTGAGACTATGGATTTGTCACCATGGCAACAAGCAAAGTAAATTCTTAAGCAAGGACAAGAGAAAAGATTGTCTCTTATTGTTTCACAATAAAAAAGGTATCAACAAAACAGAACTCTTTCAAGATGGGGCACCTATTCCTGTTGTAAAGGTGATGAATACTACTTCTGATCCCCCTAATTTCTAGCACGTTATTCCCATGAACTAAAAATGCAATGCTTTAGGAGGCACTATGTCAATTTTTCAAGAAAAACCACTATTTTGCTTACTCTTAAATTCCAATGCCATTTATTATATTAACTTCTAACTTTGATGTTCAAATCATTCAAGGTCAGAGTAGATATAATTGAAAGTTAATTACTCTTCATTTATGTGGATTGACACATGAGGAGTGGAAAAGACCTTTAAGTTAGCAAAGGGGGAAATATCAGAAATCAGAAGAGCATCTCATAAAACCTTTTGCATTTCAGAAGTCAGTGAAGGAGGCTCAGAAATGCAGTTACCTGTATAGAGAATCTTCACTTTCTTACTTACCTGAAGCCAAACAAACTGGATGGGAGTTGGGAATTCTGCCTTAGGAATTCAGCCTTAGGAAGCCCTTGCTGGTTGATGTCCACTCTGAGCTGCCTCACAGGCACACAGAGAATTGGAACTCATCTACGCAGTTGAGAGATGTAACATGTATGAGATTACAGTGGCAGCTGGCATCCAGCTCTGAGGACAGCACTAATCACATGATACTATTAGGACTATTAACTTTCTGTCATCCCAATCTAGACTGTGAGATCCATGTGGGAGGGGATTGAGTGTGATCATCTTTTTAAGATTCAATCCCTAACCACAGTGCCTGGTATTTTAAAAGTTGCTAAATAAATGTGCATTATGGAATGAATGAATGAATTAATTAATTAATTAATGAAATGACTGAATAAATACATTCTAAACGGGGTTCAGCATTCTATCCACTTGTTTCCACTCTTCTGTCTTTGATAATGACTCCTAGGCACAGTAATTTCAATACTTGGGATATTGAAGCAAGAGTCTAGCAAGTTCAAGGCAACTAAAAAAGACCTTGTCCCAAAATTTTAATGATAATAATAAGGGCTGGGGATGTATTTAGTGGTAGAGGTCCCTTGGGTTCAATCCTTAATACTTCCAAAAACAGTACAATGAAATTTATTGTAAACATATAGTCTCTTGAATTTTTATAGAATAAGATGTGTCTTTCCAATATTATTTTTATTTTTTATTGTTCTTTTTAAAATAATTTCATCTTCCTTCCTAACACAAAAACTGGATCATTGTAATTGCTTTTAACTATCATTTCTTCAACTATGGTTTATGCTTTTATTCTCTTCTGTCTTCCTTTCTTGTTTATGAGAAGAACAAAAATGACATTCAAAATCATAGGTATGGCTGCAGCAAAATTTTAATGTCTGGGTTTGAGTGAATTGTTGTTCATCAATTAACACTCTATTGAGGAAGAGAACATTCAGGGCACTGTCTATGGAAAGTATGAATAGAGAGAGGCTCTGATACTCACTTCTCAGGACCTTTTGGTTTGACAGAGGACATGAAAAATACTCTATAATAGCTATGTGGGACGCACAGTGAGAGAAGCCCAAAAGCACTATGGACTTTAGCCAAGGGGTAGGATCATTCCCTTATAAGAGGACCTCATGGGGCAGATGGCATTTGAATGAGACCTGAAAAATCAATACGTTTATAATAAAAGACCCTTCAGATGCAACAAATTTTAGGAGCGGAGGTGTAGAATAAGAAAGGTGAAGAATATTTTTTTTTGTATTTGCTGAGTATGTAAGCAGAAAAGGAAATTCATTTAACCTATTAGTTATGTTTCTTCAGCTATTAAAAGTTATGATATTATATCACTAAAAGTATCTTCCCTTAGCGTACTGGACACAAAAACAGTCCTGAGAATGATTTGAAACCTGTCTTTACTGTTCTATTCAACATCGCAGTTGTTGAATATATATAGGGGGGAATTATTTCATGTAGAATTAGTGCAGCATCCAACCAAGAAAGCAGGTTAAGGCCAGTTGGTGAAAATCTTTTGCAAATCATATTTTTACAAAATGACCACAATAATGCACATTCTCCATTCTTCCAGAACATTCCCATTTCCCATAAATACATGGATTCTATTTCCTCTAGAACATGGATGGTTTCCAGACTTCTCTAGCCAATGAAGTTTTGTACAAAAGATGTCATGTCATGTCATTTCTAAGGTTAGGTTATCAAAAGGCTGGAGATTCTGCTTGGCTTTTCTTTGCTTGGAACTCTTGCCTTTGGATGTCAATCACCAAGGAGTGAAGAAGTCCAAACTAGGCCATGCAGAGAGAATACATTAAAAGACTCAAATAAGGAGGATGAGGTAGCATCAATTGCTAGACATGTGAGTGATTGAGTCTTCAGATGAATCCAGCTCCCAGCTTCCCAGTCTTCCAAAGGAGGCTCACAGCATCCTAGAATGAGAAAAGCCATCCCACTATGTTTCTTCCAAATTCCCAACCCAGGAATTTCTGAGCATGATAAATACTTGTTTAATGACACTAGGTTTGGGAGTAATTTGTTATGTACTGAAACTAGATCTATGAATGACAGAGTTGGAACTTTTTTTTAACTATTAAAAGTTTTCATAAAGGAAATACATAATGTGCTTTGCATTTAAAAATGCCCAATATTATCCCAGAGGCTTGAGAGGCTGAGGCAGGAGGATTGCAAGTTCAAAGCCAGCCTCAGCAAAAGTGAGGTGCTAAGCAACTCAGTGAGACTCTGTCTGTAAATAAAATATAAAATAGGGCTGGGGATGTGGTTCAGTAGTTGAGTGCCCTTCCTTGATTTCAATCCTAGGTACCAAAAAAAGGCAATAATGGTATTCAAAAAAATATTTGTCCATCCTTATGAGAAGGCAACAGATTTATAAGAAAGGGAGGGAACGGAAAAAAATGATGCTAAGAAGGTTTCCAAGAAATACATCTATTTTTTATTATAATTTTGTCATGTGGGAACATCATGGAATATAATTATACAAACTAGTATATGATTTTAGGTGATGTAATCCTAGGGACTACTATTGTATATACAATTCATCATTAACCAAGATGTTATTCAGCTCTACATAACTGTATAAGCATATATATGTATGGTTATTGTGACATGGACCAAAGCAGGAAAATAGAGATTTTCAGAAGCATAACTTCATTAAATATTATTTTTTCAATCAACCTGTTTAAATAAAATTTTAGAGGCCTGCCTATGCCACTATATTTATCTACTAGATAAATAAACCAAAAGGTTATTACATTAGAGACTACACAGGATTTTCCTGTCCTCTCAAGATATCTATAAATGGAAACTGTTTAAATAGTATATTGATAAGAAGCTTATGATAAAAAACTAAGAAATGAAAAAATCCCAGGAAGCTAGAGTTTACACCACACATACCCATCTGAAGTTATTATCCCTTTAGTAATTGTGTACATAAAGATACAGATTGAATTTCAAAAGTTCACAGGAAGTATTCAGGAAGCCAAGAACAATTCTCTTGTTGTAATTTCTGATTTACACAAATGCACTTCAGAACAGCAGACAAGAGCACTTGTATTTCCCACTCATTTAAAGACCACTGTGTGAGCCCAAATCCACATGGTTCGGTGCTCCCGGTTATTAACATTTTGTTCTGTCATTTGCCCGTATTTGTTGAACAGTTTTTAATTGCTATTTTCCTTTTCTACTTAAACAGTAGTCTTTGTAAATGAAAAGAAAATTTGGCATAATATTTCTTCTTTTGCATTGCAAATTTAAAATGAAAACTGTGATCATCTTCTGAACAACCACTCAGATTACTTTTCCTTCATCATGGGAAAATAGATTTTTGAAAAGTGTCAGCTACCACTTGACTCCAGCAAATCATTGTTACCGTACCTGTTGCCTTGGAGCAGGTGGTTGAATATGTTATTTGTTTCCTACAGAAATAGTTTTAAAATATGGAGAGCTTGATTTTGACATTATCCAAAATTGAATTTAGTTGTATCTACGGAGGTTTTTAAAAATGGTAATTGTAGAAATAAGCAAAACAAAATACAACAAGCATTGGTAAGGATGTGGAGAAATTGGATCCCTATTGCTGGGAATGCAAAATAGTGAAACTGTTATGGAAAATAGTATAGAGGCTTCTCAAAAATTTTAAGTAATACTACCCTATGATACAACATATTTCTGGGTACATATATCCAAAAGGATTTAAATAAGGATTTCAAAACGATATTTGCACTTTTATGTTGATTGTAGCACTATTCCTAATAGCCAGGTTGTAGAAACAACATATGTGTCCAATCACAGATAAATGGATAAAGAAAATGTGTATAATGAAATCCTATTCTGCCTTTAAAAAGAAAGAAATTCTGCAAGACATGAAAACGTGGATGATATTGAGGATGTTATTCAACAAGAAATAAGCTAGTCTCAGAAAGAAAAATACCACACAATACCACATACACGAAAAATCTAAAATAGACCAAGTCATAAACTCAAGAATGGAGTGGTTGTTGCTAGGAACTGGGTAGAGAGAAAAATGGGGAGTTACTAACCAGTGGGCATTTAGTTTCAGTTCAGCAAGATGAATAAACTGTAGAAATCGTTGTACAACAGTGTGCCTATAGTCTGAAATAACTTTTTTGCACAGTTAAAACTTTGTGAAGAGGGAAAATCTTATGCTACATGTTCTTATAATAAAATGAAACTATACAAAAGGAAGTCAATGAAATATTTCACTCCCACTCTCGTTTTAATGTTTCATGTATAGATCCCCAAAGGGATTCATTTCAGTGTTCCAATTTCCTACATTAATTCTTCATAGTAAACTTTGCTTTTTTAGAGGCAATTAGATAGAATTGAATTTTTTCCTTGTAACTTGTCATTTTACTTTAAAGAGTAAGATTTGTTTGGATAAATTAAGTAGAATCCTAACACTTATGACTCTAATTTTAAAAATCAACTCAGAAATATTGACTATCTGCTTTCTGCTAAGCACAGAGAATAAAGTTTTGAACCCAAAAGGTACATTCTCCACATTCATGTAGTTCTCCCTATAAAAGAGAAGGCTTTATTTTTTGAAAGAAGTGTTTACTTTTGCTTAAATGTTAACTTGTTTACAATCATCCTACTTTTTAAGTCACACAGCACCACTGTACACTGTCTTTCACGATACATGCAAGGATTTTATCCCCTCTCTTGGTCCTTGATTTCTTCAAAGGGATTTTCCAGGTGAATACATATATTATTATCTCTAAAAAGCACTGACAGAAAGCCAAAAACTAGGGGTCACAAGCATGAACACCTGGTTCCCTCCCTTTGGATTCATCCCTGAAAGTCTGAATGTTTAATACATGTTTTTTGCTTTTTTTTTTTGTATATATATATATATATATATATATAAAATGAGGACAATAGTAAAGATGCTTAGTATCTGATCCATCAACTCAGAGCCATGCTTTTTACATAACAGCACTGTGATCTAGTTCACTAATTTTTATTCCAGCAAAGGAACCCTTTCTGAGTGCTTAGGTCTTCCCTGGTGCCTGCCACCTCATTAGCTCAGGGTTTGAGGTAAGTTGCTTAGTGGCAGCTGTCAGCTGATGAGGCCTACAGGGTCACGTTGAAGAGCTAGACACTCAAGACCTGTCAGCACAAAGGTCAGCGATTCTCAATGCAGGCTGCACTTTTAACCAACACTGACATTTGGTTTGGAAGCTCACATTAATTCAAACAGAATCTGGGGCAGAGGGAGCCTGGACACAGGTGTTTAAAAACTTCCCAGGGGATGTTCTTCATTAGGACAGGGTTGAGAAACAAGGGAGTGAGTCATTATTTAGGCAGAAAAGGAATCAGGTCCCTGGTTCCCCTGCTCCGCGGGCGGGTTTTAGGCACAGGGACTTTAACTTGATAAAGTTTCTTTTCGTTAGATCTCAGTTCCCACCATAGTCAGAATACCAACAGCACCAGCATCTGGCCACTTGTTAGATGTAAACATCTGGATCCTCCACTCAACCTACTGACACCAACTATTTCTAGGATGTCGCCCAGAATTCTGAGTATTAAAAAGCTTTCCAGATGATTCATGTACATTAAAGTTCAAGAATCATTAAGATCAAGGCTTGAGCATTTCAGATAAAGCCTTGGCTGACAGATATTTGGAGTCTGACAGTTACAGCTCTGCTAATCACCACGTGGGCAGAGCGTAAGTAAAAGTTATCTGATCAGATCCAGACCTACATGTTCTCCGGGCTTCTATTCCTTCCTTTCCAGAATGAAGTAGCTGACTTAGGTAATATTTTGTTTTTCTAAGAGCCTTTCAAGAATAGTGGGGGACTCGCCATAAATGTCTATATCCCACAGTTGATGCTCTTCCAAATCATGTTTTGTAAGCATTTCTATTCCTTCAGTTCCTATAATTTCTGAGGCAAAATGGCTTCTCTCAAAGTCCTGAGTAGATTCACTTAACTGCTTCTACTCCATTAATTAAAATTAGATACAGAGCAATCGATTCCCAGGCTGTTTCCTTCCTATCCAAAGATAGGAAATACACTACTTAATAATACAATTAGTATTAAGACAAGAAAACATATTTTATATTGCCAATGTAAAAATAATGATTCTGTTTAAAGGAAATAAGAAAAATAGTTTATTCTGAGGCAAATATGAGTGATCTTGGCCTGGGGACATGGATTCAAGTTACCCTGGATGACATGTTCCGCCCTGGAAAAGGTTACGTGAACTATCACAAAGTGAGATAAAGTCATAAATCAATGCATTTACTAATGACATTGGTGGGAGCATTAGGTAGGTGGCCACAGCATGGCAGGAAAATCTTCTGTAAGATTCAGATATTATAGCAGTCTTAGCGCTAGGGCTGGTGGGGAAATCTGCCATCCATTCTGAGAAGCTTCTCCTTTCATTATGAGAACTGAGGTCAGATAACAGCAGTTAAGGTCAAGGACTATTAAAGGGCCCGAGATAGCCCAAGGTGATTCTGGCTCTCCATTTACAACATTTCAACTCTCCACAGACATGACATTCCAGTTAGCCAAGGTCAAACAGTCAATAGGATCTTCAGTATAGATGCAGCTTCTTAAGTCCACAAATTCAGCTACAAATTGAGTAAGACTTCTGGAGCAGGGCAGATAGGTAGACTTTGTATCACTCTCCTACCTTCATTCTTCACTCTCTCCCAGGATTTTATCTTTTCAAGGAAATCATTCATTTTCTCTCTGGTCTGAAACTTTTTAATATTTGTTCACGGTTACCCTCACATCTGGATTTCTTTGGTGAAATGCAAATTTTTTCCACCAAATTTCTACTCTCAATTCTCTGAATTTCTATACAACTGTAAAACTGCTTCCTTTTTCTATTAAATGTGTTTTATTTTGCATTTTGACAAGCTATGTCTTTTTGTTCTTGCACATCACGAACCCCATCCCATCAAGTTTTAGTAATCTCTCTCTGTTTGAGTATGCTTCCTTGGATTAAAATCAGGATAGAGATTTTAGCCTGGAATTTTGAATATTTGGAGATAGTTATCTGGAGCTAAGCATGGAGGAATTAAATACTAAAGAGTTAAAATTCTCTGTTCACGAAAACAGAGAAATAGAAGAATGGAAGGGACTTCAGCTTTTGGGTAATTCTGAAAACTACCTATTTTGTGGGTTTCCTTTTCATGTGTAATAAGCATTATTTGACCTAATCATTACTGAAAATTTTTGAACTAGCTATTTTTTGTCCTTCGTACTACAGTTTAATTACCTTTCCTTGAACCGCCAATTATCCCACCAGAAGCATATTGTTGGCAATGTAATCCAGAATGGAAACATCTGAATTATGTTTATCAGAATTAACAACATAGGTCTCTAAGTCTACTATTATTTTCCACAATCTTAAACTCCCAGTGGGATCATACCATAACCATGTTTCCTTCCTTTCTAAGTCTTGCCTTTGGGAGAAATTTTGTTTCCTTAGGAATCAAAGTTCTCTAACTTCACCTGCAAGTGAACGCTGACTTTCTGATAGAGTAGTTCTGCTCAAGAAACTGCAATTCCAACAAACTTCCAGATGACAGTGCTGGTACTGGGATCATATTTTGAGAATCTCCATTAAGGTATCTTGCTTTGATGAGATGAAAAATAAATGATCTTAATATGTAAAAATTGCTCTATAACTGTTCACCATATTCATTTCTAATGTCTTGCTTCTCCCCATAATAGACAATGATCATCTTAATATATTGAGCCATATATGATTTTTGAGCTTGAGCCTAATTGTTCCTTTGGCTAAAACTCTTCAGAGTCTTTCCATTACTTTTGAGGTAAAAACCCACTAATGTCCCATCATCATGGATCACAAGGCTCAGCATAATCCATAAAATAAAACTTTTAGTGCTAAAATCAGGACTGCCGTGGCCAAATTAGGAAAATTGATCATGTTATCTACCCTCCTGATGCAAATTTTACATTTTCTTTATACCACCTGCATAATTTATAATTGTATATTGTGTGATTTTTTTAAAGTGTCTGTTGACTATATTAGACTATATGTCCACCAGGTAAGATGTGGTATATAGCTTTATCAACCCTCTTATCTCCACAGGTACTTAACACAAAATACCTGCTCAATAATTGCCACTTTTGCTAGAATCACCTGTATTACTGGCTACCTCTGCTGCAATGGGAAGTGGAAAATGTCACACATGTTACAAAATAATCAGTATGTTTTTTTCTCACCTTTTAAAACCTATTTCATCTTATCAGAACATTTCGGAAATAGCATCTCTCTTTCTGTGGTCCCTAGACATTGTTAATGGTTTTAATTAGCTAGCAGTTAGCTAAAATCTACCAACTCAACTTATGTATCCAGTTACAGAGTTTTGATTTTCTTGGCTAAGAAAATATTCATTAAAAGCAACACACACATTTAGATACCTGATCTAGTGAATTGATGCCCCAAATCCTTTATTATTAATAAAAGTTAGTTATATCTAATTATGTACACATGTATACTTGTTAGTAAATATGCCAAACTCTGGGCTAAGCACAAAGTATGTATAATTTTTTAAAAAAATACACCTTATAAGATGGATACTTTTATTTTTCACATTTCACCAATAAAGGTGACTTAGAAAAATAAGCATTATACCCAAAGTCACACATATATTAAGTGGGTGAGCCAGGTTTATAACTTGGATCCATCCATCTCAACTAAGTCCAGGCTTTTTTCTATCTCTTTGACAGAAAATGATAGGATTGACTCCTATCAATAAGGATTTACTTGCCTGGATTAGGGTAATGATCATCTGGCCCAGATAAACTGCTTTTTTGGAAATTAACTGTACTGTACTATAGAGGCGTAATCTCATTTAATCATCACAATTCATGGGTAGATAGTGAAATTTCCCACTCTTTATAGGTGACAGGACAGGGGCACAAAAAAACATAAGAAGAAAATTTCCCCTAAGGTCACACAGCTGATAAGTGATAGAGCTGGAATTGAAATAAAAAACCACTTGGTTGATAAGATATATTTGTTAATGATTTTCCTTCTCAAATTCTCAAACTGACCGTGGATTAAAAGTTTTCAGCAATATTTTTCAGGTATCTTTTCCTTATTTCCATAATACTCAGCACAGTTGGGTACCAGAATGTATGGAATGGTCTCTGTCTAGGGACTTGGATACCTCGGAGTGCACTTAGTAAGTGAGGCCACCTATGGGTATTCATTTGTACACTTCTGCTCCCCTTAGCAGGGTGTCAGGGAGCCGGTAAAGTTTTCCTTTCTCTGGAGAAAAACCCATCCTTTTCTCTCTCAAGTATCTGACAGTCATAAAAGTGACTGGACTCTAGAAAGGAGGTCAGCACTTCTTCAACTTCCATTTGATACGAGAACCTTGAGGATAATGACCTCATCTTTCATGCATTTTATATCCCAAATGTGCACAGCGTTGGCTAGTTAACTCTAATGGGTAGCGTGAAACACACAATCACCTCAGTTCCTGTCGTGACCTGAGACCAGACGTTGATTGTTCCCTGTCCTTCCTGCTCACTAGTTTGTGACATTCCTCAGTATGCATTTGTCTGTGGCCATGAATTGGGAATTAGGAAATTTATAAAGACTTGGAAAAAATATTTTTCCCCTGAAAAAGTAGAAAAATGATTTTAACGTGAGTCATGGTTTTTTTTTCCATTATTTCTTACACCTTTATTATATCAAGAACAGAAATGGAATTTTTTTAAAACAATGAGGTAATGAAACAGTCCATCTTGAAAATGAAATTATAGGTTTGACCTAATAAATCCATTTCATTTTAAGCTACCCCCTTTTCAGTATTTCCTTCATTCACATTTTTTTTCCTTAGAAGAGTTTCCCTTTCCTATAGTCAAGTTAAAATCTTGAGAAAGTGATCTGAAGCAAAAGAACGTTCCAGTGTTTATAGAGGCAATCAAAACCCCAGAAAGAAACAGAACTCCTTTTTAACACATGGAAAGAGTGATTAAATATATGTGAGCAGTAGAGATAAGAAAATAGACAGCATCCACGGAAAATGAAAAAAGAAAAAGAGGACTCAGGTGCATTTTCACTGAAGCCAGGGTTTCTTGCAAAGAGAGTGCCCCGCAATCTCAAATTAGGAGGAAAAACTCTCCCTGGCCAACAGTTGCTTCCAGCGGTTGGCAAGAGATTGGAGAAAGTTCTTCCTAACAGTGTCGAATGTCTCCGGTTTCACTCAACTGACACACAGGAGCCACATAACAATCATTGGCTCTGGTTGGCTCAACAAAGATGCTCTTGTGTTTGAATGAAGATGGAAATAAATTTCTTCTTCCACATTCTGGGAAAGGGAGACGGGGAGGCACACAGGCCTTCATCTTCACATCCTATTATCACTGTAAAGCATTTATAAAGAAGAACTAGTTTCCCCATCTTCTGAGCTGAAACACTTTGGCCATATTCTTGCTTATTACCCTCGGGGGAAAATCAATGACTAAACTTTTATAGTGAAATTGCATTTTGCCCAAAATAGAGTAGATGTTTAAGGAATAAATGAAAGCATTTCTTCTGGTAGGAATTCCAAAAGGCTATCAGTCAGTCAGTAAAACTACTTCTAGTTTTGACAGTAGTCACCATTAGTGGCTTTCTAGCTGGATTTAACGGGAAATAACTAACAAGGAAAGGGACAAGCCACAGATTTAAAAGAGGAAGGATTTTCTTCTCTTTCAGCCACAAATCCTTTCTCTCCTCAGAAAACTCAGAAGAAGGATATCAAAATCATTGCCGTCTGAATTGGGTAGTGACATTCTTGCTGCACATAGTTCTATTTCAAGAGGGTGATTGGCTCCTCTCAGCTACAAACCAAACCAAAGAATTAAGGCAAAGTAATTTGCATCTAGAAATTGAAGACAAAAATACAGAGTTGGGTGAGCAGTCTTACTATAAATGTCACTGTAGGAAACAGGTATTTGCTCAAATATTTTCTCTGAGAGAATAAAAGTCATTGCTTCTGGTTGGAATCTATTGATATTTGAAAATTTTACTCCACATTTATTTCCTTTTGTTTTTCTTTTACTATAGAAATGGCAATCTAAATTACATAGGGGTATATGTATTGGTTTCTTAGGACTCTAAAGTAAAATGCCCAAAACTGGGTAGTTTAAATAACAGAAATTTATTGTCTCACAGTTCTGGAGGCTAAAAGTCCAAACTTAAGGTGTATCAGTAGAGTTGGTTTCTCCTGGAGGAAAACCTGGTCCTGCCTCTCCCCTAGCTTCTGTTGGTCTGCTGGCAATCCTTGGCGTGTACATACACCACTGCAACAACACCCTCATCTTCACATCCTATTCTCCCTGTATTTCTGTCTCTTTGCTTCATCTTCCCCCATACATGTCTGTCTCTATATTCAAATCCCCTGCCTCTTTGAAGGACATCAGTCATATTGGATTCATCCTAATGTTCTCATTGTAACTTGATCATTTCTGCAATTATCCTATTTCCAGATAAGGTCATAGTCTGACGTACTGGGCTTAGGACTTCAACTTATCTTGAAATGATGCAAGTTCGCTGCCTGATGGAAGCTTTCGAACTATAGGCCCATGACACCTGAAAATCAGCAGAAGTAACTGTAGGTACTGAGATGCTGTTCACTTTGTAGACAGTGAAACAGTGACTTTTTGTAAAGAGAGCCCACTGAAATGCCATCTTCTACTTCTAGGAACCTTAGATGCTTTATCTAAAGAGAAAGAAGCTGTAGAAACTCCATGCAAGACAAAGTGGGCTGCTGCTCTTTGTCTTCTTAGTCCAACTTCAAAGGCAACAGGTAAAAGACTCCTTGCTCTGCAGTGCTACTCCCTGGTTCACATTATTTTAGCAGCATTATTGAAAAAAGATTCTTTTTTGAAATGCATACTCAAACTATTCTTTCAATAGTTTGTTATTCCCCATTCCCATGTACTATAATGATAAGTACCACTAACTCATGCTATTCCTTTCTATTACTTTCCTGTTCTGGGTATTATAACCAATTTGGCTAGAATTCTTTGATCTATGCACAGTTCAATTATTCTACTCTTTATGTATTATACACACACATATAGGTATCCAGCTGTATATGTGTGTGTACGCATATGTGTGTATTTGTATAATATATATTGCTGTCAATAGTCTGAAATTTTCCTGTATGTATGTATTTGAAATTTATAATCACCTACTTAGAAGATAACTTAAGGCAAATAAATTTTTATTAAAGGTCTTCGTTTCTGTCATTATTAATATTCATTTGCATCACAAAATCATCACTTTATACTTAGTAAGTTTGAGCAAATTACTTAACCTCTTGTGCCAATTTCATCAAAACAGGGACTTATCTATCTGAATTTATTACAGAGTAAACTCTCACAATTATTGGAGCTACCTAAGCAATGCAAGTCCATGTCTACAGGGCAGGTGCTCAGGGAGGAAAGGTATCAAGCAGGCTGGAACTCCAGGAGCTCAAGACTCCACAGGCAGGAGTCTCTTAACCCTGGGATGGTCTAAGCTGTCTCAATAAGTCTGACCCACCCAGATTACCCAGGATAATATCTTTGGATTATAGTCAACTATTAGGAAATTTAAGCACATTTGCAAAATCTAATCACAGCAACACCAGGATTAATATTTGCTCGACTAACTGGGAGAGAATGTCTCTTGCAGCTAACACTCTAAGCAGGAGCTCTGGGAACTGTTACACAGCTTAACAAGTAGACATGCCAAAGGCCATCACAGGCAGGTGAGGTCATGGGCCCCGTGACGGCCCATTTTGCCATCATTTGGTGCCTGGTGATGTTATTTGTAGGCCAATCCATTCAAAAATCTGGCAGGTAAGACAAAAGCATTAATTAAAAGTGACAAATCAAAAGTATAAAAGAGATTATAGTTATTAAATCAACATTTGCCATATTTGTTATGAGGAAAATAAGTAGATACAACTAAGTAATGAAAAATGCTAAGATATTTTTATACTATAATGCAAACAACACTATTTACCTTGCTTAAGCCTTAGGCCTTTTATTTATTTCTCCCACATTTTTTATTGGTGCATTATAGTATTACATAATGGTGGGATTTGTTGTTAAATGTTTGGACATGCACCCAATACAACTATATAATTTGGCTAATATCTTCAGCACTTCCCCTCACTCCCTGCCTCCTACTCCCTGGTCCCTTTCCTCTACTGATCCCCTTCTGATTTTCATGAGATTCCCCAAATTTCTTTTCCTTTATTCCTCTCAAGCTTCCACATATAAGAGAAAACATACAAACCCTGACCTCCTGAGTTTGACTTCTCTTAATATAATGGTCTCTAGTTTCATCCCATTTATCTGCAAATGATATTATTTCATTTTTTCTTTGAGTGAATAAAACTCCATTATGTAATATACCACATTTTTTAATCCTTTCATCTATTGATGGACACCTAAACTGGCTCCATACTTTGGCTCTTGCAAATTGTGCTGCTAAATAAATGGCTATGCCCTTATCACTGTAGTAAGATGAATTTAATTCTTTCGGGTGGATACTGAGAAGTGGAATAGCTGGGTCATATGGTGGCTCCATTTCTAGTTTTTTGAGGGAAATGTCCTACTGATTTCCATAGTGATTGTACTAATTTACAATCCCACCAACAATGTAAAAGTGTTCCTTTCTCTCCACATCCTCTCCAGCATTTATAATTATTTGTATTCTTGATGACTGCCATTCTGACTAGTGTGAGATAAAACTTCAATGTAAAAACTTCAAATGCAATGCTTTGATTTGCATTTCCCTAACTGTTAATGATGTTGAACATTCCTTCAGATATTTGTTGACCGTTTGTATTTCTTCTTTTGAGAAGTGAATCTGTTAATCGCTTTTGGTAGTATTGAAACCTCACACCTTTTAAATAGAAGATATAGGGCCATGCTGTTTCTGCTGTAAATTTCAAATTCATGTTAACTAAAAATAAAATTTCAATTAATCTGTATGCTTTCCAAGGCATTAAGATTTAATTGATAAAATTTAGGGTGGCAGATTACAAATGTGATTTTAGAAGGAGAAAATAAGAGTGTACTAAGTCAATTTTAATAAATACCATTCATTGCAGGTCCATGAAAAGGAAACTTATATTCATTCCTATTAACCTTCATACAACCTGAAGGGCTGCTCAGCTGGAAAGTAGTTGATTTAGAATTTAGCTCAGATTAAACCCAATCTGTACTCTGCATGCTTTGGACTATGCTATGATGCCTCTAAGAGTTATTTTGGGACTTCCACTTTGCTTACTTACTGGTGAAGTCCATTTTTTTCCCTTAATACTCACAGGATGAATGTAATTCCACCTTATCAGATGGTTGGCATTATATACTTTGTTACTAAGGAACATTAAGTCTTCTTTTTCCTGATCCATTCCTCTTGGTCATCAGCTAATGAACAGGCATAGAGGACATATTTGGAGGGCAAAGGTTTCCTTCCATACTCCCATGAATCCATTCTACATGAGCATCTATCTATTGTGTCCACCCCTAAGTCACCTCCATTTTTTGCTGAGGGATTGGGTTTTGATATCAAAGTAATTTGTGCACTTGTTCTCCTACACTACTCATAATATACCTCAAAATTCTGAACTGGCTGAAGATTTATGAAAATGCTAACTCCAAGCCAAATGATAATAGAGTTCTCACCCATAAATATCACTGTCAAGAGTTTAAAAATCCAACTGCAGTGGTCCTTCCTGATCTGCAAGGGATATATTCCAAGACCCCCCGGGTTGCCTGAAATTTTGGGCAATACCAAACACTGTATATACTATGATTTTTTTCTATACCTACATGTCTATAATAAAACATGACTTAAAAATTAGGCACAGGGAAATATTAAAAAATAATAACTAACAAATAGAACAATTATAACGACATATGTAATAAAAGTTATATGAATATTCTGTCTGTCTCTTTCTCAAACACAGCCAATCTCACACTCAGCATCTCTCTCACTGTGCGCTCCCTTCTTAGGATGATGTGTGATGATACTTAAAAGAAGCACCTGGATTTCACACTTTCCAAGACCAAATGTCTTTCTCTTCTTTGTCACCCACTCCAGTATATTCTCACCCATTTACTTTCCTGACATTCCTTGGTTTTATCATTCGCACGTATAGGGACATTACACTTGTCATTCACCTTTCAGATCTTTGGGAAGATAAATGGGATAATGCTAAAGCCTACTGGAATCTTTGGTGTTATATATGCACAGGATCTCCTCCTAATTTTTCTCCAGTTTGAAGGAAAATGAAATAAAATGAGCACAGCTGGGGCTTGAGTTAGGTAGAAATTAAGGGCTGAAGCGATCATTTGGGGAAAGACTCCCTCTCACTTTGAGCTCAGACTTTCTTCTCAAGTATCTTAAAGATGAAATCCTGAATGTTTTCCTTCCCTAATTGATTCACTGTATGTGATGATTTTTCCCTGAAGCTCATTATAACTTCAGAGTTTCCTTTTATCATGTTAAAAGTATACTTTTCTTAGCCATTTATAGAAACGTCCTTATAGAAAATGGAAGATTCTTAAAAATAAAGTATGTCAAGGTAAAGTAGGCAAGATAGCTTTTATGAGAAGCAATGGGAAAATAAGTAGCTCCCACCAATCTGTTCTTTCAAGGAAGAATGTCCAGATGTTAAAGTCAACATTCTTGAAATGATAGATGGACCTACCAATACAAAAATCATTCCATTTCTCAGAGTAGAGACTAGGAGACAGTCCTACATATCCTATTGGTGTGAGGAGAGGTAGAATCACAAGGAAGTCACTTGAACTTGGCCTCCTGCAGCCACCTTCACAGCTAACATTTTATGTAATGCTTACTGTGCTTCTTACATTTACATATATTGTCTTATTTGACCTTCACATTAGTTTATTCCTCTCCAAAATTAGGTTAAATATTTTTCCTGAGTTTACACAGTTGAGAAGTAGAACTGCCTAGATTGAAAGTCATCTAGCACAAGTCTGTGCCTATCATTGTTTTATTACACTGTGTCTGAGAAAGAAGAAGGAATTCAGAAGCCAATCTTACACTCAGCATATCCCCCGCCCCTTCTCTTTCATCTGTCTGGTTAGTGTGAACATGTGACTAAGTCCTCCACCAGGCTGCAAGCTTTTTTGAATGGAGCTTATACATCTATACATCTTTGTGGGAAACTCAGGCTCAAACTTAATTTGTGTGCACAGGAAGGATGTCTTTAATAAATGTCCGCAAAGGAAATACTGTTATCTCCTAGGTGTAGATTAGGAATTGAGATTTAAAGTGCAAAGTAAAGTGCCTATAGTCCTGAAGCTGGTAAGGAGCAAAGCTAAGATTTAGGCCAGGACTTCTGACTCCAGTCCGTGGTTCTTCCTGGGATTCTGTAACCTACCCTGTGCTTTCCCTCTCTGTTCCCCAGGTTTCCAATGTTACAAAATTCTTGATCATTAATGTCTTCAGAGGGAAGGTGTTAAGCACATTGAACCAACAGACATCTCTCAACTTCAAAAGTCAGAGCAGTAAGTAGAGAGTTATGGAGTTCCTACAAGATACCAGGCATATTGCATTGCTAACCTCATCCAATCTAACTGTTGTAGCTATTCCATGTTGTAATGACTATGGCTCCATTTTATGGATGAGCAAACTTAAGTCCAAGAGCGGTAAGTTATTCATCCAAGGTCATACACCATGAAAACCCAGGTCAACCTACTACTCTAAAATTCAAGTTTATTCAACTACATTAAAAAGGGTGACATAGTACAATGTCTCTCAAAGCTTTATTTTAATTTAGTTGTGTAGTGAATGACCAAGACTATTTCTATTTTCCTTATATTAAAAAAAAATCAGATTTTATTGGATCCTTTTATAGTTGTAAACTCTATTGTCAAAATAGTATTTTCATTGATATATTTGAATATCATCACTACTCATTCATGAAATGAACTGAAAAATAACAGAAGCTTGTATAAGAAAGAATGGGCGTTCTGAGAGAGCTAGAATTCTTGCTCTGTACTCTTTTACCTTCGACAGGCTTTTGTAAGCATCCATTCATGGAGGGCACACCAGCTGTCAAAAGCACCATTCTCAGGTAATAAGTGGTTTCACGTGTTCGCCCAACTGGCCCTCCCATTGCAAATCACTGACATTTTTTCTCTCAGCAAGAGCCGCCAGTAGCTTCAGTCCCTTTCTGCCCTCTGTTTCAGTTCCCATATATATATATATGAGAGAGAGAGAGACTTAATGGCCACACTTACAGAGATGTCTGCTGTCAGGATGTGAGCAGATGCCACCTCAGCTACTGGCCAGAAGCCTAGGCCAGCGACAGGTGGGCCAGAACAAGACACCAGTCACACCTGAGAGAGGAGCATGTGAGAGCACATGGATGAGGATGACAAATTAAAACTGCTGCTGAAGCAGAGTGGGACAGCAGCTGGTCTGTGGAAGACACCATTAACGTTCTAAAGAGGATCTGCAGGTAGGCTTTACAATGTAATCCATCAAGTGAAACTTACAATGTGAGAATTTATGTTTCATGGTTGTCTTCCTTCAGCATAAAGAGATGAGACACTGCATATCCTCCAGATGGTGAAAAACTTCCAAAGTACTCAACAGTTTTTTCCTGGGTTTTGGAATGTAGACCATAGTATATCACATAGATGTGTCTATCTGGGGAGTCAAATTTGAGGAAAATAAAGAATCACTCTCAATTCCTAAAATGAAAGCTCAAAGCTTCATGTGCCAGGCTCCAGAATCTTCCCACAAACTCTCCAGAGTCAGGTTGGGGATGAGAAAATAGTTCTAATTTCTAATTCCTGTGTCCTCTACCTCAGCATTCAGAATATCTCCCATAAGACTACAAAAGGCCATCGTTGTCCCCCAGAGCCTGAGACTGCCCAGGAACAGGCTGGCCAGTTTGTGGGGTCTCCCGATTGGCTATCTAGAGCACCTCAGAAAGTCTGGTGGGTCTTTTCTACTTGCTTACACTGGCTTCTCAGTGGGAAAAAAAGGAAAACTGACTTCTCCAGTATTGTATTAGGGCAAGTATCTGCCAAAACTGATCTGGGGTCTCTTATGTGGCTAGTCATGGAAAGTCGTTTTTCTATTTAAAATAAAGGTGTGTCTAGTGAAATCAAGGAGCATTATCTTTCCAGTCATAGAACTGTGCTGAGTCACCTCTCCTTGCCTCAAACTTATGTATTATGGCAGATTTTTCTTTGTCTTAGTTGTTCTATTGTAGATAATTCTATTCTCTGGTGTTTCACTTGACCAAAAAATGCCATGCTAGTTTTTCCAGGCTGACACAAGTCCACAGTTAGTCTAATTCCTAGCAATGGCAGCCTTTCTCCAGAGAACCAGTTTTCTGGCAGGAAGACTGTACCAAGACTGAACTGGTGCTGGAATCTAATTGCCTCCTAAGCCCAGACATTTGGTATGATGTTACGAGAGCAGTCACTACCTTTGAAGTGGCTGGTTCTGAATATGAACTGCCACTCACTACCTTTGTGATCATGATCTAGTAATTTTAACTCCCTCTGCCCAGTCACTCCAGTTTGAAAATGGAGATAATTCCTATCTCAAAGACCATGATGGTGAGGGATGCTAGGCACTGGTGAGTTCCACAGGTATGTAATATTCTGATCACAAAACCCTGACAACCTGGCAAGCAGGCATTGTCTGAACAGCTGTTAAATTTTGCCATCAGCAGAATTACCACATTGAGCTGGGAAGACAAGAGAAAATGAGGCCAGCATACATATTAAACAGGAGGACTTAGCAGGAGCTCATATAAAATACCAGCCATCTCAGCTCAACCAACCCAACATCCCAGCCATTTCTGGAAAATTGGGGAAGAATTTTAGTTGCAGGGAGAATGTAGTGCAGATGAAGTCAAAGAAACTGTGACTCTTATTAATGTTAGTTATTATGCTTTAGACACCCAGGGCTGCTGTGCTCTATCAAACCCCTGCTACATATTTATACAGCTCAGTCTATCCTCGCTCATTTTATATACAGGCTTCATTTTGGCCATAGAGCTCATTTAAGATGGAAAGATGGGATTGTTATGCCAGACCATATGATTTTCAGGAACCAACAATAAATAAGCTTTTTAATTTGGCATCTCTCTCTCTCTCTCTCTCTCTCTCTCTCTCTCTCTCTCTCTCACATTATTACTTCCACAACCATGATCATTTCACCCTGGAATTTAAGTAGAATGAAAAACAGTAAAACTCAAATAGAAAAATAAATCCAGATCATCCAAATTCAAGTTGTGTTTGGGGTCATGTGTGAAATGTCTGGCCTCTCTTTTTTGTTTCTCCCACTGTGGAACATGAGCAAATTACAATCAATTCTATAATTTTAAGGAACGTGAAGGACTCTAAAATACTTTTACTATTAAATTCCTGTTCACTTTGATTTCCAGCATTTAGCACAATGTTGGCACAAAATCGGCAGTTAAATGGCCTGTTTCATGAGTAAGATAACATTATGTGTGGCATTTAGTTCTTTGCTTAACTGAGTTCTGCTGTGGAGCACAAAGAATATTTCACGGGGAGTCAGGAAACCTGCCTTCTAGCCCCAGAATGACCTTGGGCTAACTGGATGACTTCCTTTCTTGGAGCTTCATGTTCTTTTATTTGCCAGTTGAAGAAGCTGGCACTCTCTCCAGTCCCCGCTGCCATTGCTAATGCTTTAATGATTTTATTTAATCAATGGCATTGCAGGATTATAATATCAATAGTTCTCCCCTGCGATCTAGTGGAAGTCCAGGGGTTCAGGAGGAAGAAGAGAAGGAAAAAAAGAGGGGAAGGGAAAGGACGATGTAGAAGAGGAAAAGATGAACATGAAGAGGGAGAAAGAAAAGGAAGCTTCCTTCAGATGCATGGAGCACTGCCAGCCCAGGGTGAACTCCAGGTAAGGAGTTTGTCTCTGGACTGCTCACATTCTTCATTCTTTCCATTACCAGATCCCCTATTTCTCTCCCCAGATGTCCAGATGAACAATCCCTGGCCCACGGTCTTTCCTTCCCTCCTTCCAATGTCTGCTTTACCCTAAAAGTTCCCAAACGCCCAATTTACCTCTATTTCTACTCTCAATCCAACCACCCATGCATCTGACCAAAGCAGCCAGGAGGGAAAACACACTGAACTGCCTCCTAACTGAAAGGGATTGAATCTTTAACCTTTCTCCAATTATTCAGTTAAAAAATAAAATAATTAAAACCAAAAAAAAATAAAAAGTGCCTGCAACTTGCATATGAGTTGGAACCCAACTTGAAGGGCAAGATCCATGAGGATGGGAGGAGTGACCCAGCATGGCAGCTATCCAGGTGCCCTGGGTTTCTGCTCCCTGCAGCCATTCCTCAGAAGTCGCTCGGATTCCTGAGCCTCTTCCTGTCCTTTGCATCTAAATGCATGGAAACTAGGAAGCCAGAATCTTATCACACAGCTCCCCTGGGGCTCCATGGAATTCTTCCTGAACTAAATCAGGATATAAATAAGCAAACAGAACCAAACAAAAATGAATAAATAATCAACAGCTTCCATGGTGATGACATTAGGGGCTGTACCTCTGAGAGCGAAAGGAGCCGTGTGTGGCTTCTCCATAAACCGAGTACCTGGATACTCAACAGAGCACACCGAGGGAAAGTTGACCTGAAGTGAAGACTCACAAGAGTGATTTCCTAGGCTCTGCTTTCTAACTCAGATTTTCTAGGCTCTCTGCTTTTAATCTCAAAGCCTAGATATTATAGCAAAGAGTTAAACTGCAGAGTGAGACACAGGACGCAGCATTTGTATGCTTCATAATACAGTCTTCCCCACATCTTCCCAATCCATCTCTGTAGATGTGACTTTAAGTCAGAAGTTCTGTCATGACTGCCACCACAAAATGTGACCCCAGCTCCCTGACTACATCAGTAGAAAGAGCAGCCCTTCCTTACTTCTCCCAAACAAGGAAGCTTGAGTAGCACAGTAGGGCAGAAGACCAAGGATTTTCTAGGACACTTGGGTATGACCATAGGCTTAGCCCCAAACCTTGAGTATGACCAGGGAAAGCGTTGGTCCTTCCCTAATCTTAAAGCTGACAGCCTACAACTAGAGGGCTGTACTCCTCCTCCAGGGCCTGTCTGCTGCTCCTGAGTGCAATGATGTCCTCATCTCCATGGGTGTTCCCAAGAATGTTCCAGAAACCTGGGTACCTGTTCTGCCTGGTCATTTCACTTGATTCCACCACAGGATATAAAACAAATAGTTCAACATCTGTATTGCTACTTCAGAAAAATTTTTTTTAAGTTCTTGAAATAAATGTCCATATACAGTCCTGAAAAATCTTACAGGTCATTCCCAGAGGTTCCTGGGTGGATGGACAATGTGTTCAATGGATTCTTGGTTAAGAACACTAACAGAGTGAGCCATTCTTGTTTGGGAAAGAGAAGAGTGGAGATCTCTGATTTTGCTGACATGTAAAGTTGGAGCACACACAACCTAAAGGGTTTACAAATACATAAGCATTCCATGCTTGCTTTCTCTTTCCAGATGCCCTCCGTAAAATAGCACCTCTCCCTTTCCCTGTGATTCTTGGACCTTACGCTATGTACTTCTTCAAAATAAATGGTCTACCAAAAGTGGGAAAATATGGGTTATGTTCATTCTTATAGGCATGTTAGTCCTATTTTCAAATAATATACCTGTTATGTTTTTATTCCATTCTCAAACACCTTTTCAGGTGATATTCCTCTAAGTTTAAATAAATGGGTTTATTTGGTCATCTAAAAAAGTACAACAAAGTATCTTTTTTTCTGTTCTAGGCTTTTGGGGCAGTCTGCAGGATATTTACTGTGCCCCTAAATAATCCTGAAAACATCTCAGCAAGAGGAGGGGATTAAAAAATACATTAATATGGACACATTTATTTCGGTTCATCAGTAACATTAATTATTACTTCCATAGTTATGATTGGAATACATAATCTCAAGTCCCAGTAAGTCTCACTCTTCTAGTCCCAGCAGGCTCTCATATCAACTAATTAACACAAAGGTCATTGTTCTCATTTTTAGAATACCAACAGATTGTAAAAACAGAACACTGATTATGCTACCAGGTTTGGAAAGACACAGCAGGAGTGGAATATTCTGCTCCTTTGTGAGAGAGGAGGAGTGGGCTCTTTCTAATCATGTCTCTGCATGACTAGAATTTAACAAAGATAAGGAATTACATTTCAATTAAAATATCTCTGGGTAAAGAACATTGCTGGTGAGCACATATCCAGTGCCTCTGGAATCCCCAAGACTCTCTTAAAGATGGTGGCCTAGCATCTCAGCTAAGAGCTGACTCAGCAGACAAATAACTTCTCACCTATCTTATTGTTAACAATGTTCAGGTGGATTTCACATGGAGCAGAAAAGAACTACTCTTTCAGAGGTTAACTGTAAAAGCAGAGACCACATCATGATGCATGGTAGAAGGTGATTACATGCCAAGAAAAGGTACAGTTTCTATTGCATGACAGAAAAGGGGAAGTTGAAGGAAAACTTACTTCTAGCTGGGGAGGAATCAAGGAAGCCTTGCTATTATGCCTAGCAGTATAATAAAAACCCCAGAGAGTGACTTGCATGAAATGAATGACAAAATCCCTGGATGCAAGACAAGACTTTCAGGCCAAGGCTAGAGAATGAAAACGATTTGAATATGCAGTGATGTAGGAAAATGTATTCTAATACCTGAGCAAAAGTATATCACAGATGATCCCCAGAGCTGCAGAACACAATGTTTGCTCATTCACCCATACGGCGCTTGTCATTTCTACTGTCCTACCTCTGCGTCAGTCACCTCTCTCCTAGATTGGCCCCAGCTTGGTAATGGCAGCAGAGACCCAGGGGAATTCTCATTAATGCAGCATGATGCTTCTAACTACTTTGCTGACAAATGTTAGCAAAAATAGATTGATGAAGGCTCTACACTCTCCCAGAAGCATAGCTGAGAATACAAATTAATGTAACATCCAGTTTTGGAGGAAATCTTTGAAACTCTACAGCCAAGTAGGGACATTGGCCACAACTAAGGCTGTTCTGTCTTTCAGATGCAGGAAGAAAGCAAATAAAGGTTGAGTCCATTAGTCCATGAGAAGCATGACAGCTCCTCAGCAGAGCTGCTCGGTGATAATTGAATAAAAGCCACATCTCTTCAATTTGGAGCCGAAGTGCAAAAGAGATTTCACAGGGACAGCTCATACATGAAAGAAAATTGACATGTTCTGGGGCCTCAGTTGCTAGAGATTCTACTTTGAACACAAGAAGAAACACAACTGGTCTCTGATGGGGTAATAAATTGAAAGAGAATCAGATTTTTGCTTTCTCTTGATCTTGTTTGAAATTCAATATAATTTCTTACTAAATTCACATGTGCTTTTACCCTATTTGAATAGCTTCTATAAATATGTCTCAAGTACACATGCATGTAAAAATTCATATGCATTTATAAATATAATTACTGCACATGTGTTTTTTAAGTAGTCTCATTTTTCTGTTGCACCACTCTCCCATCTTCCTTTTACCCACATAGCCCTGGACTCCAAGTAATCCTTGCGTATACTTATTGTATATTGTTGCATATATTCTGCAAGCTCATGTAATACATTCTATATGTTCAAGTATACACACATGGGACAATTTGTGATTGTTTCTTGTACACAAAACAGATTTGATACTAGTTATACTTTTCTATCTTGTATTGCTACTCACCATTTCTTTGTGGAAGTCACCCCAAGCCAAATGGTTTTTGTTTTTTTAAGGAAGGCATTTTGTTTCATGGTGTGAATATAAAATTCTAAGTTGTCATACTTTGTCTTATTCTTTTTAGGAAGGTTTTGAAATGACACCAAAACAATTACATTGCCAATGCCAATAAGATAGGCTTCTAAAAGCAGGTCTTTGCATCAGCCATAAACACTGAGACCCTAATTAGACTGATGGACATCATGAGAGAACACCAGAGAGTTCCACAGCTCAGAGCCTCTCTCCTCAATGGAGGTAAGTGGGGCCTTCAGCTTCACTACCTGGACAAGGGAACAGAGAGAGAAAGACCCACATTTAAATTAGCTTTCCAAAAGAAACTTGTTGGCTGTTTTCCATTTACTACTCATTCATTCACTAAATTCTGCAATTGACACTTACTCTTTTGTAGGAATACATTTGCATCCAGACTATGTCTCTCCACACCCTGTTTCCCTCAGCCCCACACCATGTTACCCAAAGTACAAAGCTCTTGCCCTCTCTTCTCATCCCCTCCTATTTCAGTCAGTTGGGGCTGCTAGAACAAGTCACTAAAGAGTGGGTGACATAAACAACAGACACTTATTTCTCACAGTTCTAGAAGCGAAGGGGACAAGTCCAAGGTCAAAGTGTCAACAGATCCAGATTCTGGTGAAGGTCTGATTCCTGGTTTGCAGAGGACTTTCTGTTTTATTCTCATACCTCAGAGAACAGAAAGCCAAAGCAAGCTCCCTTGCCTCTTCCTTTAAGGACACTACTACTCCCATCCATACAGGCTCCACTCTTCTACCCAATAACCTTCCAAAGGCTCCACTTCAAGTACCATCACACTAGTGATTAGGTTTCAACATATGAATGCAAGCTGGGGTGGGGGGCATGTCAGCCCATAGTACCTTCTGCACTCCCATATTTTTCTGGATCAAACATCCCATCACTGAACTAATCCCCTCTCTGTGCCAGGCTTTCCCTTTGTTTCTATTTGCTCACTTTAGTATCTCTGGTTCCCACTCCTTACCACACGCTCCATCGTAACAATCACCACACTCCTGATTTTTAAGCAGTTAAGTTTGGATTATAGGAATTGCAATGTATTGAGTTTCCTTTTCCCCTAGTTTACCAAATCCCTATCTCTATTATCTTAGTCATCTTTGTGACCCAGAACTCCACACAATTGATGGGCCTTCTGTATGGGAAGGGCTTGGAATAAATTTGTTGGGATGATTGGGTTGAGTTTCTAAGATTTGCATGATGACTTTGGCTCACACAGTCAATCCTATCTGACCTGATGGCTCCACACTTCAGTCATTAGCTACCCATGAGACCATGCTCAGATTGATTGATTGATTGATTGATTTCCTTCCTTCTTTCCTTTCTTTCTCTCTGTCCCAACATTTCGGGTCAGCTATTCCTTACTTCCCTTCTAGACTATTGTACAAAGCTTCTCTCAGTGGTCATCCTGCTTCCTGATTCTCCTTTTTTAATACATATTAAGTAGAAACTTCTCAAGCGCTAGCTCTGGTTTGCCACTCCCCTGGCCAAAAATTTTCAGTATTTTGGGACAACTTGATTGAACCAAACCTTCTCGTGTGGTTTTCAAATGTCCCCTATTCACAGTTACCTAGCTGTACAGGCTTATTTCCCTACACTACTCCTTCATGCCATAGTAATTCTGAACTGCATTTCACTTTCTGTATTTGGAAATTTTAGCCTTTAATATGTGCTCGATTTTCTTTTACATTTTAAATATGGCCAAATTTCATCTGTTGATAACCCACACGTAATGGAAGATCTTAAAGATCAATAGTAGATCCCACAGCCTCTGTGAGACCTGCTCTGGTTTCTTTCAACCAGTCACATACTCCACCAGCTCTGTTTTTGTTCATGCAACTCTTTTTTGCGGGGGGGAGTTGGGTGAGGTTTACTGGGGATTGAACCCAGGGGTGCTTAACCACTGAGCCACATCCCCAGCCCTTTTTATTTTTTATTTAGAGACAGAGTCTCACTGAATTGCTTAGTGCCTCGCTAAGTTGCTGAAGCTGGCTTTGAAATTGCAATCCTTCTGCCTCAGCCTCCCAAAATGCTGGGATTACAGGTGTGTGCCTTGAGTTGATGTCACCCTTGTGGTTCCTTTTGTTACATGTCTTTATGACTCTTTATGATATCCATTGCAGAGAACCTATTAAAAAGGAACCTGTATATTTAAGTACAATATTTAATTGTTTAATTACAAGCATATATATATATATATATATATACCCACAGATATGTCAGATATATACATGTATGTGTCATTCTTTTTATTACATACATGTGATTACTAAACTGTAAGAGTCTTTTAGTCTATACATCATGACTTTTTTATCATTGTGTTTTTCATTATGAGTTTCTTAAATTTAAACTTTTGAAGAACAATTTTCTTCTTACAAAATCCCCAGTAAATTTGGACAAATTTTGCAACATTTGGTTGTATAAACTTAAAGCCATATCTAAACATGAAGTACATAAAATGTTTGCTGTGAAGTTTTCTAAATTTAAACAAATCACCTATATATTTCAAGTAATAGTCATGGATATGGAATATTATTTAAATTATCTATCTCCTACTATCTAATATTATGGCAAATAGTTTCAGAATATTTTTGGCATATTCAATCTTTTCTAAGATATACGACTCCATATGGCACCTTCATTGTTGAAAAATGGTATTTACAGAGCACATAAATGTCATTTCTCTCTAGTATTTTTTTTACCTGTTCCTTTTCAAGTTTTCATTAAAAACTAGCTGCACTATAACCTAAATGAAAACATGTGCTGCCTATGTCTTTATTGTGTGCAATTATCACTTTTTAAAGGTAGTTTTTCAAGAGAAACGTTTCACTTAATAAATGAAATTTTTCACTCTCACCAGACCTATTACCTATTTGCGTTGTAAGTAAGGATTTTACATACCAAAGTGAATCAAAGGACAGAGAGGTTTCCCAAAAGTTCAAATTTGAGAAAGACTTTTAGACAACAGATAGGTAAACAGGCAGGTAGGCAAATAGAATAAATGGAGATAACAGACTATATACCCTTCTAGACATATCCAATCCATATTTAACTAAAATTTATTGTGGAAAATTGTACTAACAAGTACCATTTTGATTTTGGTATTTTAATGGTGGTGTTCATTTTAGGTCGTATCTTTGAACAAACAAATAAAACCAGTAAAATCAAGGAACCCTAGCTGTTGATCTAATACTGCTTCCCTAAATACTGGATGTGACAGGGAAAAGGTCTTAAGAAAATCCAATATCTCTTCCTACTGCAGTATCTATGGGACTCTTAGTTACTTGCCAGAATTTCCCTTGTAAGAATTAGAGTAAAAGTACTGGGACTTCAGAAAAGCTCATCATATTCATTGTCTCAGCATATTCTCTGTGAAATGATACTTTTCTTGGCTTCTGTCCAGTCCCAGACACATCAGCAGTGATGTATTGTGCCAAATATAGAATTATTAATCGGGGTTTTGCTTTGTTTAAATTCAACTTTCGCTGCATTTTTGTTTAGAGGCTTATAAGTAGAGAGAGTTTTATTTACCTACTACTGACCAATTGAATAGTCTCTCACGTTAATAGAAGTGTGACTGCTAAAATACCAAGCTGGGTCTCGTGCAACAGGCAGGCTCATGTACTATTTTTCTCAGGTCCTTAAGGAAAAATTTTAAAACAGTTTATACCGAAGCTAATTTTCTTGAGACAATTCACAAATTAGGTTCAGCTCCAAATTTGATACCATGAAGACATTTTAATAAACAAAAACAGACAACACCTCCATACAGATTATGTTTTCTCTTATTGACAAAACATAATTGCCTCCTTCTGTGACCAGTATTTACTTATTTTTTTTTTTCCATCTGACCTTGGGCTGCTCCTCAGGCCATTTTACTGTTTCCAATCCTCTCTCTCAATTTCATTTTATCCTTAGGTGCTAATTAAAATGGCAGGTATTAAATTGATCATTAGCACATTTCAGCTACAGAGCTGCACACACAACTCCCTCAAGTGATTCTTGTTTCCCCTCAGCCTAATCCCTCTTTCTCGGGCATTTCCTCTACTTCTTTTCCCTGGTAGTTCTAACTGCTTCTTAAAGAGAAAGCAGATGACCTGGCAAGTCAGTCCCAGCTGTCCCTCATTTATTTCTCAAGCTCATTCCCTCCAAGTAAATGATACAATCAGATTTTTTTTCATGTAGTAGCAACATAATAACAGACCTTTGTTAGAAGCATTTCATACCTACCTCATTCAAACTTTACAATACCCAAGTAGAAAGCACACACATAAAATATGTCTACTTTTAAAAAATTAACTTTTCTTTAATTATACTTTATTGTATTAAGAACACTTGAAATCTACTCCCTTATCAGATTTTTAAATGCATATTGCAGGATTATTAAGTACAGGCACAGTGTTGTACAGCAGATGTGTAGAAGTTACCTTAACAAGACTGAAACCTCAAGCCAATCAAGCAATACCTTCTCTCATCTCTCCCTCTCTCCAGCCCTGGCAACCACACTCTTCTCTGTTTATATCAGTTTGATACTCATACAAGTGAGAGTATATAGTTTGCGTGCTGTGTCTGGTTTATTTCACTTGATGTCCTCCAAGTTCATCCCTATTGTCTCGAAGAGCAAAATGTCCTTTTTCAACAGCTGAATAATATTCTACTGTATGTATATATCCCATTGTCTTTTCCTACTCATCAGCTGCCAGCTGATGATTGGCTCACAACGGCCCCAGCAACTTCTAGCTGCCAACTGATTGGCTCCTCTGTGGTGATGCTCACTGGGCTGTTTCCCTGCCCTTTCAGACCATGGAGATGCTCATTGAGGGACTTTTTTGGCTCTGCCCAGGCAACCCAGCCAATCAGCCTCAAGAGCAGGAGTGGGGGAGGTGGAGAGGCTTGTGGAAGCCAGTGGTGGCAGTTGGGCTCTGAAGGTTTTTCCTGAGGAGCTGTTTTGTTTGGCATGTGTGGTTCTAAAAATAAAGTTTGTTTCTTTTGACAAGTGGCTCCTGAATTGTGCCCAGCCAGACAGCGGCATTTGGTGGCTCGCACGGGGAATGGCTGAGGGTAAGTGATAAGGTAAACTGCTCGCCCCTGAGGGCAGGGTGAGAGGATGGGTAGCCATTTTAAGATTCTTCTTTTGTTTTCCTTCACTTTTGTTTTAAGTTGCCTGTCCCTGGAGATGTGTAAGATGGAAGAAAAACCGCTCACATCTGAGGAACAGATAGGGAGAAAGGACGGATGGACATTTCAGGAGGATAGAAAGGCTATAATGATTTTCTGTTGTTCCAATTTTGTTTCACTCTGTTTCAGTTTTGTTTGGCGTTATCTTCTTGGGTTGTATTATAGTTATAGTAGAAATATTCAAGTAAAAGAGAAGGTCTCTCTAGCTAGTCAGACAGAGAAAAAAATTCAAGTAAAAAAGAAGGTCTCTCAAGCTAGTCAGACAGAGGAAAAAATTCAAGTTAAAAGAGAAGGCCTCTCAAGCTAGTCAGACAGAGGAAAAAATTCAGTTAAAAGAGAAGGTCTCTCGAACTAGTCAGACAGAGGAAAAAATTCAAGTAAAAGAGAAGGCCTCTCAAGCTAGTCAGACAGAGAAAGAAAGTGTAAAGCAGAAAAAGCCATCAGGGGGAAAGTTACAACAGGAGACTGCTACTATAACTTTCTATCACCATTCCCAAGGCAGCATGAACAAAAGAGTGCATGAGTTGCTGGGGATGAAAGATCTCCCCGTACAGGCCACCAAATGCTGCAGTCTGGCTGGGCACAATTCAGGAGCTACTTGTCAAAAGAAACAAACTTTATTTTTAGAACCACACACACCAAACAAAACAGCTCCTCAGGAAAACCTTCAGAGCCCAACTGCCTCCACTGGCTTCCCACAAGCCTCTTCACCTCCCCCACTCCTCCTGCTCTTAAGGCTGATTGGCTGGGTCGAGTGGGCAGAGCCAAAAAAGTCCCCCAATGAGCATCTCCGTGGTCTGAAAGGGCAGGGAAACAGCCCAGTGAGCATCACCACAGAGGAGCCAATCAGTTGGCAGCTAGAAGTTGCTGGGGCCACTGTGGGCCAATCATCAGCTGGCAGCTGGAAGTTTGCTGGCAGCTGGAAGTTTGCTGGGGCCCCTTTGGCTGTAACTCTCAACACTCATCTGTGGCTGGGCTTCAGGTTATTTTCACATCTTGACTATTGTGAATAAGGCTATCAGGAACATGGGAGTGCTCAAGTGCTAATATCTCCTGCAGATCACTAATACAGCACCCAAGACAGAAACCTGGGGCAGCGACAGAAATCGCAACCCCTCTCCAGTAGTTTCATTTCACTCATCAAATTTATTCATTAAACAAGCACAAATATGAATCCTGGGCATTAAATAGTCTCATGGGCTATTTTCAGAGTGACAGCATGCTAAATATGTTACTGAAAGGTGGATTCTTTGGGGTTTTTTTTTTTAAGAGAGAGAGAGAATTTTAATATTTATTTTTTAGTTATCGGCGGTCACAACATCTTCGTTTGTATGTGGTGCTGAGGATCAAACCTGGGCCGCACGCATGCCAGGCGAATGCACTACCGCTTGAGCCACATCCCCAGCCCCGATTCTTTGGGTTTTATCATAGCCAGATCTGGAATAAGCAAGACACCTAGGCAATCCTTTTACAGGGAAAAGGCTTTCTCTTTGTATCAAATCAGTTGGATTTGGGTATCAATTTCATCGTTGATTAATGTATCCACTTCATTAACAAATGTTAATTGAGCATGACTTTGTGAAAAGATACCAAGATAGAAATCCTGTCCTAGAAGCATTTACCACCTTACAGATTGAGTAAATAATGTGGAGGAGACTACAAAAGCTATGAAAGAAGATATGACATGGATTGCAAGAGTAGGAGTCACATTTAATGACAGTAATTAACACATGTGGAATGCTTACTATTACCTCACAAAGCCAACGTTGTTTTTATACCCATATTTCAGAGAAGAGAAAATTGAAGTAGAGAAAGCGTGGAGAACTTAATGAATGCCACACAATTTAGAAGAGCTGTGAATAAATCCAGGTGGTTTGGTAAAGTGGAGTTTATACCATAAAGCTCTCAAGCTTGATGATGTGTATGTGTGCAAGACTTCATGATGACACATCCTTTTCCTCTGGAGGTGTAAAAAATAGGTAACAAGTGCATTCCAGGGAGAGAAAGCCACATGAGAAAGACACAAGAGAGTTAAGAAATCTTTTTGGGCTTCAGTCTGCAAGCAGTTGCATATCAATTAAGCAGCGAGTTCCAGACGGGTGGGAAGGCACAGCAAGAAAATGCAGCCAGAGGCCAATTCGTGAAGGTACATCATATATCATGGTACTCAAATTGGGTTCTATAAGAATAAGAATAAAATAAGCTATAAGAAATGCAGATACCTTGCATGACAGAGTTTACTCCATTTTGTGTCTCAGAAATGCTCAAGGAAAAACTGCAGGGAATTGAAAATGGGATCAGAGGAATCAATTAGCAGAATCTTGAAGTAAGCCACATCGGTGAGAAGAAGATCTCAATCAAGGTAGAAATAATAGAGAGAAGGGTGAGGGTTGATGGAAAGTTAAAAAGAGAATTTATGACTCAGATGGTTAGTGACAAATCAGATATGGAAGCTGGTGAAAGAGAAGAGTCTAGGATTATTGGCTGGATGCATGATATATACCCATGCATACTTCCAGTTATGCAATATGTATTTTTTAAGTGCTTCAATGGGATAGGAACTGGGTAGAGTGTTAGGAGATGATGCTGAGCAGCTTCAGCAGTCTCTGCTTTATGAGCTCACATCCCAGTGATGGGAAACAGCATACAATGTAGTAAATAAAATACTCAAGGAGACAATTACAGTGACAAGTGAAATTAAAGAAAAACCAATCTTATAAGAAAATAAAGTCTATATTATTTTAGTTGCAGAGGCAGGGGTAAGGAAAACTATTTGGGAAGGGGATACTGGAGATAAAAATTGAGTAGTGAGGACTTGGCTCTCTGGAGAAGTATTGGAAGAGGAGTGGAGACGGAGAAAACAGCAAAGAGAAAAGCTCTGAGCAAGGACAGATACACTGTCCATAAATTCTTTATTTGAGAATGTTTAAAGTATCAAAGGAGAAGAGAAAATAGAATATGATGAAGGCAGAATATGATGAGCCTCCAGATTAGTCCTTTTAACCCCTTAAAAGTAAGGAGTTCGGTTTGTTGTTGTTGTTGATGTTTTGTTTTTTTGTGGGTTTTTTTTTTTTTTTTGCCCCAAGGACAATGTAAAAATTTTGGAGACTTTTAAGCTGGGTATGACATGATCTGATTTAACAGAGGAAGAGAATTCAGTTTTAGAAAGAAAATGAAATGCTAGCTTAGTCATGTTAGGTTTGATTAGCCCATAAAACATTCAGGAAGGGCTGTGCTTAACATGCACTAGAAATTTGCACCTGGACAAGGGAGAGTAGTCTGGGTTACGGCATCAAATTTGGATTTGGTTGACATGGATGCCATAGAATTGTGGATGGAATTGAATTATTGAGATATATATGTGTGTATGCGCATATGTGTGTGGGGGTTGAATGTGTATACACACATACACACACATACACACACATATAAAACCACATCCTGGATGAACCTTAAAATAATTTATAATATTTATAATGAGTTTAAGAGATAGACAAAATAGAGTACATATTGTATCATTCCAATAATAGGAAATGCAAACTAATCTGTCATTGTAGAAAGCAGGTCAGTCATGGTCTAGGCTTGAAGAAGAAAGGATAAGGGGAAAAAATAGAAGAGGAAGGCTAAAAAGGGACTTGAAAAAATCTTGGGGAGGTAATGGATATTGTTTTTATATGGTTAAGATTTCACAGTTACACATATATGTCAAAGCCTACAAAATTATATACATTTTGCAGTTTTATATCAGCTCTATCTCTGTAAACTTATTTTTAGAGCATATAGGAAAAAAAAGATGGAGCCAAAATAGATAATAATTAGATATGTAATTAATGTTTTAATAAAGAAACAGACAAAATGAATCAAATATATTTGAAAATGGATTCAAATAAATTTTAGGAAAAAAATTCTGAGTCACAAAGCATGCAAATGTTTTTAAACAAAAATATTTCACAATTAATTATTTATAAAAATAAATGATACTGAAAGAAATATTAGATATAATATACAAAAAGTTGAATATAAGAAAATACATGGATAATTTTGTTAGGGCTGGTTGGTTAGCATTTATGAGTTTTTCCTTCTACTAATTAGTATACATAGTTAATATTATGTATGCTATTACCTTTTATATTTTTTATATTTATAAATTTGTGCTTGATTCTGTCTACCTAAACAATAAATAATAAGCCAAGTGAATGATGAGAAAACCAAGTATTCTAGAAAATGCAGGTACCGAAACCTGGCAGGATTATCCCACACAAGAGGGTGCCCACAATACCTGGGTTAGAAGAGAGTTGTTCATAAAGAAATGATAAATGCTTAGTGATGAATATGCTAATCACCTCATTTGATCATTACATAATGTATACATGTATTGAAATATATTGTGACCCATAAATATGTATAAATATGTGTCATCAACAGCAAAAATAAAACAAGATTTAAAGAGTCCTAAAAAGTAGTTAACCATGCATTTTCCATTTATCATTGATTAGCATACAAATTCCTAGATGGTCCTAATTATAATATACTAATAATAAATGCTATGTTTTAATATTAACAGAGTAAACCATAAGTCCTTATAACAACTCAATGAGTCATATTTAGCTATTCAAAGTGAGGTGAAAGTTATATGGTATTGAAGAGGAGATACCAGAGTGTAAAACATCACCTAAAGATCAGCAATCATATACCTCAACCAAGAATCAATTGCTTAATTAACCTGTAATAATACTCAGGCATTATGCAAAAGATTTTTTTCCCTTGCAAGGTCTATTAAGTTCTGCAAACCTAGGGATGGTGTCAAAATAACACTGTTGGAAATCAACCCTAAGAAGAATAAATAAAAATAGGATGGTATTTCAGAAATATAGAAGTAATAAAGAGAAAAAGCATGATGTTCACATATGTATACACACATACATATATGCATATTTATTATTTTTATTGTATACACACAAACATTTATGTCAGTCTCTTATCAACTTAAGGAAAACTAATTTTTCCTTGAAATGAAGTACATTTACATAACCATGATAATTATCTGAAACAACTATAAATCTATTAAAAATGGTTTTACTGATAAATGAGAAAAGAAGATACAGAGTTTGTACAACCATTTTGATTATAAAACAAGAAATTGAATTTTTACTGACCAAATTGGGAGAAATGAGAATTTTGTGGTGTCATACAATGTCAAGATGCATATAACCCTAGGTGAGAACACAGAGACCAAGAGAAAGAAGCTCAAGACGACTCTAACAACATTCGTAAAAAGGTGGGATGAGAACAGGGACAAAAGGAACACAAGATTGTCTTTAGAGAACAGGACATTAGAGTTGAGGATTATAACAGTGGAGTGATTCTTAGGAACAAAGTTTTCCAGAGAATGATTATGAGAATGTGTTGCTGAAAAAAAAAAAGAAAAGAAAAGAAAGAAAACGCTAACACTTGTATTAAGATTGTTCAAAGTGCTATTCTAATTAATTAATTTAACATTAATTTAATTAATCTAGCTTTCTTTAATTAATTTAACCCTTCCAACCATAAAAGATATGTACTATAATTTTCTTTCTCTTATCAGTTAAAAAACAAAGTGATTAAAAAGCTTTTTTGAAGATCATGTATTTAATAAGTAGTAACCCTGGGATATCAGCCCAGGTAGTCTGGCTCCAAAATCTAACTCTTAATCACTGTACTACACATCTCTCTTAAAATTGGTAAGGAAAACATTGGAACTCAGGATCATACTAATATAATTTGTGTTAACATAAAATGACAAAGAGAGGCTCTCCAAAAAAATGAGTTTCTTTGGTAATATGCATGGGATTACAATCTGGGATATGTATGCTACGATGGATCACAAATCTATCCACAGAGGCAAAAGAAAACAGGGCTCTTAAAGATGGAATGATTTATACTAACTATGAGTTACACTAAATACCTAAGGTTTTTTGAAACAATATTCCTTGGGAACAGGGATCAATAACAAGGGCGGCTTTAGTCCAGGGTCCAGCAGTTGCTTTATAAGTGTCCAGGTAGAAGTCCAGGTAGAAAATGTTTGTTGTGCAAGGTTGTGGTTTTGCCAGTCTCTTGTGATAATTCTTGTTGTCAGGCACATAGGCATGAAAACCCCTCTGGTGGCCTCTTGAGTCCGTATTTTAGGGTTTTGACGGAAGTGCGTCCATTTTGACTCTGACAACTTTTACAGCTATCAATTACTAAACCCCTATGATAAATCCATGACAGCGTTTATGCATACATTTATGTGATCTTTACATGTCCTGCTGAAACTCAAAAAATGCAAAAGAACAGTAATGAAAAACCAACATGTAGAAATAGCAAAGCTGGCACTGAGAAACTATCCTGTTTCTTTTCTTATGTCCTCATAAGAATGCACCAAAGTCTGGTCTTTGATAATACAAAGTCTTCCAGAAAGAATTACAGCCACTCAAGGTTAGTCTATATGTCTTTAATCAAGGTACAACAGTTTTTAACTGAAGTAAGGAACACTATTGACAATTTGGAATAGAAAAATAGGAATGGGTTGAATAGGAGGATGTTTAATAGCCAGATGGAACATGAGCATATATGGATAAATAGGAAAAGAACGAAAAAAATAATTCAGAAAAGGTAGTGGTAAGGCAAAGAGGATAGAATTATACTTGGCTATTTTTCAAAAACTTTTAAAATTCAATTTTCTGTTGATGATATTCTACCTGAGGATATCAGGAGAGTTTGGAAGGATAGAAACCCCAACTTTCTCCAAATCAGTCTAATCCCCATCTAGTTAAACTTATTCAGTCCATAAAATCTTACCACTACCATTTCTACCCAATATTGTGGTAAAAAGTTACAAAGAAAAAATACTAAAATGAAAAGTGAGCTTATTCTACTTCATTTGTTCTTTCACTGTGATGTGTTTGTGGGCACAGATATTTATGCCCTCCTTGAAAGCTGGTGTTTACTGTACTAAACAAGCACTTTTACAGCCATATTGGATGGAGTATCATGAGAAATTTAAAGGCTCCGTCCTTGAAGCAGTTACAAACTATGCTGGGGAAACAGGATGAGTGCATTAAACCTCCAGGGGAAAATTTATAGTCAAATAAAGCAATGCATAGCTTTGATCATGCAATTCCCTGACCAACTTTTCCAATTATAAAATGCATTTCCATACACTAAGTAGAGTTTTTTGTGAATACATTTTTTGGAATGCAAGAAAAGGCAATCTTTCAAAATCTCTATCTAGCTAACCTTACAATTTTTGCACTTAAGTAGAGATCTCTTATTGTACCTTTACCAACAAAACTTGCAATATTTCAGAATAAATGATCTCTCTGATTTCAATCTACCTTCTTTCTACGCTTCATTCTACTGCTGAAGAAATCAAACCTGATTTGCTCTTTTGTACTAGAAATCCCCAGCCTCTGTGTCTTGAACATCTTTCAGCCTCACTTCTATCAAAATCTTCCCCATCCTTTATTGCTCAAGTGCCTCATCCTCCATTCACCTTAACCCGCTTAACCATCTGCAGTGACCACTTATCTAAACATCATTTATTTATTTGTTTATTCAAACAACATTTATTATATTTTGACACACATATTATAATAGAAAAAAGAACAAATTACTAAGTGAACTCAAAGCATTATTTCTTTTAGGATTTGATGTAAGATTAAGCAGAAAGTGGATGAAGACAAGAAAGGTAAAAATAAAGAATGACATGAAGAGTCTTGTGTTCTTCACTAAGAATTTAGATTTTTTATACTGTATGATATTGCTATTATATTTTATATTTTCAAAGAAACTCTACAATCTTATATTAAAATTAGTAGAATGCATGCTATATTTCATTTCTTGAATGTAAGTTTCTTTGAGGTAGACATCATGTCCTATTCATCATTCACTCGACATTACTTTCAAAGTGGATTATAGGTCGTGCATTTTGTTAAATGGAGCAGTATATCATACAGTGAAATCCATAGGGACAACAAAACTCTCCATTGGAAATCTCATTGGAGCTCTGGAGAGTTAAAGGGATCCATTAGGTAAGTAAACAATCAACATTCATAAATCCAAATGAATTCACATTATTTCTCTGTGAATTTTGCCTGATGTCAGAGCAAGCAAGTCGGATGAACATGACTGGTAATGAGTTTCCTTAGCAATGGGAACTCGCCCACACCACACATGTACAGGGTGCTCAACACTAATTAGTGTACTAAAAAGAGCCTTTAATAAGAATCTATTCAGTCCAATGTTGCTATGAGAATTTACTTGCCTTTTAAATTTTCATAAATGTAATTTTATTGCTGAAACATTTACAGAAAGTCCAATTTTTCATAACCCCTCTTGCATATGGGGGAGGGTATTTCTGATTGTCATGCAAAAGAGAACATCACTTAGTTTCACAGTAGCAATATCTAGAAAAGGAATAAGAAGATTGATGTTTCTTTTGTATTTGGAAAGTAAGGGCTAAAGAAGAGGGTACTATAAGAAAGTGAACATGACTATCCCATCTATGCCTGGTGTCTATGGTCTAAGCCTGAAAGAGTGAGGATTGGTGATCACCAGTCCCGATGGAGAGAACACCAGAAAAGATAATGACTTGCAAAGACCTGGGCTCCTATCTGCACAGGGCAGGACCTGTAGGCTGGGCTAAACATTCACTGAGCCTTTTGAATGTCAGTCTACTAAACTGGCTCATAATTATAGATGAGTCCTCTAACTAAACGCCACTGCTTAGGAGGGCGTGGAACATGAACTATGGCCATGACCTAAGGACCCAATCCTGCCGTTAAACATTTTAGTCTATGATTTCCTTGAGATGCAGGAGTTTAGCTTCAGAATGCTTCTGCTGGGTGTATCTGCATTCTTCAAAATTAACTATTCTTTAAAAGGGTATTTAAAAAATAAATAAAAGAAGTCACGAGGATAATAATTCCACACTTTTTTAAAATAACCAGTTACTGTGTTATCAATACAGATAAGTTTGAGTTTAAAATGAATAGTGCACCTGAAGCCAATTAGAGACATCATTATTTTCTTACTCTTTGAATGCAATTTTTAAACCAGAAAGAATATATTTAGATGGCAACAAAATGCATTGTGAAGTCTTTTTTCCTGACTAAAAAGTAACCTATTATCTTGGAAGTTAGACTAGCCAAACAATTAAGATGCTAACAAGAGTAGAAGACAAAATAAGGGCTTGTTTAGAACAGAATATCTAAGTCAATGTTATGATTTAATCCAATTATTTGTTCTTTGATAATGCCAGGTAGGATTTATTAGTACAAAAGCACAATAATTCTATCAGTCAAATTTGTTAGTAAGGTTAAATTAAGAGCAGGTGAACTCTGATAATTATATGTAATTATAAGAATAATTATGTGAATTTTCTAAGTCTTCAAAAAGCCAATAACATGATCACATTGAATATTTTTTTAAATAATGCCAGTGTGATAAGATACAAAAGCAATATTGTCTTTGAACATTGATTAGCAAACATAGAGTTTTTGTTTTTGTTGGGATTTTTTCTTAGTGTTAATATAAATTAGGATGAGTTCATTTTTAGGCACTTAAGTGGAATAACGCTGCCTAACCTTGGGACTGAACCATAATTGCTTACCTGAAGATTATAAGACAACCTTCAAACCTGGCCAGAGAATCTGCACAGGGCCAGATTCAGTCCCTGAAGAGCCACAACTAAACAAAATCAGTCTGAGGGTCTCAGACAATGGAAGAGAAGCCAAGGAAAGTGAATAGGAGTTTGCAGAATGCCAACCAAGTGAGCTTAAGCTGGAAGGAGCAGTTTATTGGTCTAAAAACTCTAGAACTTTAGAGAGCCCTTGGACTATGTCTGGTAGTAACCATGGCCCATTTGTTTAAAATATAATGTTAATGTGGATGATTACTGTTCTAATTAGTAGTTTTCTTTGTTGTTTTCCTTTTTTAAATATATCAAACAGTACTTATCATATAATGGGAAAATTGTCCTAGTTTGAGTGCTATCACTAAGAGCTTTGCTTACCTGGTTAGAACACCAGGAGGAGGACTCAATGTCTGGATTGGGCCCATCTAGTTAGTAGGATTCTCTTTAGTCCTCATTCTTTTTTCCTTTCTTTTTTTTTTTTTTTTTTTGGATTGTGGCCTGAATCCAGGGCTAGGCGAACACTCTACCAGTGATATACACCCCAGCCCAGCTCTCTTTAATTCTCAAGGGATTTCTTTTCAACTTAGATTTTATAAAGACACAAATAAAAGAATTTGGTCAAGGGAACCCAATATACTTTAGGCAGTATTTATTTGTCTATATTTACATACAATAAGTTCCAAGAGCCTTGAACTTTTTCCAGCTAAATTAAAACAATATCCAGAGTTAATGACAGAGGTGTCCCCAGTAGACAATAGAAAGACTCCAAGTTTCAAGAGAGACTAGGGTATTTCCCATTCACATTTCCTATTTTCAAATTCAGGACTTCAATATTCAAAGAGATGTGTCATTTCATCTACTTCCAAGACCACCACTCTTTCCGTTTCTTATGACACTTACACACATAATCATAATACTGAAAACAGAGTGAGACTCAGCTGCATGACTTCTTTGAGAATGGATCTTTCTCTGAAAATAATGAGATTCATTTTTAAAGTATAATGCTTGTAAATTTGAGGATATTGACATGAGAATTTACCGAGAAGAATAAAAGTCTATTCTGTGTCCCAATCAAGCCCAGAGGTACCTAACTTCCTATTACAAATGCCCTTTCCTGTAAGGTCACCATAGCTACTTCTTTGGAGAGGCTGATTATCTTTTTTGTGTGGGCCAAGTTTGGATATTTAGCACTTTAATTCCCACTCTATTCCATCCACACCTCCACTCACTAAGAATATGCCCGTTAGCTGTGCTTGGAAAGATTAATGAGATGTTGGTCAATATAATTAATTAACAAACATAAAAACTTAATTGCATTTTAACTAGTTAATCAATGACAATAATCACTTGATATATATGTATATATTTCTTACTCTGGATGTGACTATGAATATCCAGATGACATAGATAGATGCTCATAATGAAATATTTTCATCAAAATATTTGCAAAAAAATGTCTTCAAGCTATAACTAATGCCATTTGATTTATTTAAATTACTGTTAGATAACAGGACCTGATAGATAACAAGGTTTTTCTCAAGAAATATACTGTGAAATCTCACAAGATGCACAAGCATTGGATCCAGATTAACATCAGCAAATGGCAAATTTGCTGTGGCTAAATTAGAGGCTTTTGAAAATGGAGCACAGTATTTCCAAACCTTGTCTTGTTCTAATATATTCTTTCATTTACACATTTAACTCTCCTCTTTTTTTCCCTCAACTTGTCTTGTTCTTCAATACTTTCTTGGCTCAGGGTGGCCTTGGTATAAATGTGACTTGGACATTCTTATCCAGCCCTTCTCACTTCATTTTTAACTTTAAATATCATCATGTCTGGCCATCTCTAGTTACCAGGCTGCCTTCATGCCCAAATCCACTCAAGCTTTATATCTGGAGCACTGGCCAATGTCCAAGACATTCAATGATCTCTTAGAAGTCACCCACCTACACCCTATTCCCTGAGGGTCCCAATTCCTAGCAATCTGTGGACTTATGTAACCCCTTAACAAGAGTCTTCAGAAGAGCATGCTCTCAATAAAAGTAGGAAATCAAATGGTGAGAAGTAAATGTAGGCAGAATTTATGTATGACATAAACGTACATAAACAGCTACATTTTTTCAAAAGAGTAGCTCCCAGATGCCTTTCCTTTTCATCCAAAGATTGTTCTCCCTCAGGAATGAATATGTATCAAAAAATAAACAAATGTGAGATTTTTAACAAATAATAAACACCAAAATTTTCATCTATGTCTAACTCTATATTTCACAAACACCCCTGGACCTCAGTCCCAACCACGCTCTGGAGAGGAATAAAAGAGCTAATTGTAGGAACTGTGTGTGGTCAAGGAGAAACAATCCACAGAACTTGGCACTTTGTAAATTTTCTGACTATTGTACAGAGCATATGAACACAGTTGCTATTGAAGTGCCACATATTCATGAATTTTGATGTGCTTTTTAACCAGGAAAATGAAAACCAAGTATATGATATGACATCATGACCTCTGTGAGCCCCATACTTAACAATACTGGGTTGTCCTTGGATATTGTTGTTCAGCTTCACATTACTACAACTTATGAAATAAAGAGAGGTTTATTTGGGCTCCATTCTGGAGGTTCAAATCCAAGATTGGCAACCCCACTTAGTCTGGGCCTCTACTCTGGATGGCATATCATGACAGAAGTGCACATCAGAGCAAGTATGCATACCGAGAACCAGGAAGAAGAGTAAGAGTGGAGAGGCTGAGTTCCCACAATTACCTATGTGGACGTGACCCCCCATAAGGCCCCATCTCTCAAATGTTTCCTCATCTCCCAAAAGTACCCCTCTAGAAACCAAGCCTTTAACACATGGGCCTTTAGAAGACACACAATATCCCAAATCCAGCAGGCATGCTTTCCACGACTTCACACTCCTACCAACAATACCACCATTTAATAATCTAATTGGTAGTTATAGTTCTTAAAAGAAATTTCTAGGATCTATCAAAACTACTTCAAATTAATTATTATGGTACATTTGTGTTTCATCCTAAACATCATAGTAGCTGAAATTGATACAGCAATAAAATATGCAGTGGAATTTCCATGGAATTATTATGTTAAAACAGTGATATTTCCTTAAACTAAAAAATTAATTTGCTTTAGTAATATTTTAGAACTGTCACTGATCCATGGTGGCAGAATATTTTAATCACAGTTCCAGAAATTTTATTACACTTAATTTAGAAACTAGAATGTAGCTTTTCTCCCCTTGTCTATGGATTATATCACTTGCTTATGTTTTGAGAGCACAATCACTAGCTGAAAAGAAAAAAAAAATTAAAACGTGGAAACATTAGGAATGGTGCAAAACCAATGCACAGAATGTTTCTTCAACCTACTGGTACACAAGAAGCAACAATCTAAGAAATAGAATCAGGCTTCTTTTTGACAGCTAAATTGCTAAGATCCATTCTCTGGGATGTGATTAGCCATCTCTAGGAACAGACCAAAGGCTATTTATAATACATGACCAAAGAAATTGGGAACTCAAACTTTTCAATCAAGATGATAAGGAAAAGCAATTTTTGGGAGAATTGTGACTTCAATTTGCTAAGTAGAAAACTAGTCAATATCATTACAAAATTTGGAAGACTATGTGATCAGAAATGGGGTGACTGTGTTAGTCAGCTTTTTACCTCTGTGACCAAAATACGTGACAAGAACAATATAGAGGGGAAAAAGGCTTATTTTGGCTCAAAATTGCAGTCCCTGATCAGGTAACTTCATTGCAGAAACATCATGGTGAGAGAATATGGCAGAGAAAAACTACTCTGCATATGGCAGCTAGTAAATAGGTAGAGTGAGAAATGAGAGGGGTGGCGCTGGGGAGAAGATGAACCCTCCAGGGCACACCCCCAGGGACCACCTTTCTCCAGCTAGGTTCCACCTTCCAGTGGTCCATTCATCTCTCAAATGGATTGATTCATGGATGTGGTTAAAACCCCCATGAGGCAACAATTACCTAAAAGCCACTCTCTGAACCTTGTTGCACTGAGGACTGTGCTTTCCACACAGGAGCTTTTGTGGGGAACATTCCAGATCCAATTGTGACAGTGACCAATATAGATGAGAAAACAGGAACCTAGTCAAAACTACACCCACTCTCAACTCATCCACTCTTAGGGTAGTTGGAACCTTTTTATGAAGTAAATCATTCAGTCTACACTATAGCCATTAAATGTTCAAATAAATAAACTCTTCCTCCCATTCTACTTATAATTTTACTTTTCATATAGCTTGGAAATGCTCTAACCCACCCAGACAATATTTTTTTATTCATTTATTCATCCATTTAGGCATTCATGCAACCAATATTTATTGCAAACCTTTCCATTATCTTTTTCTGGATTGCAGGGGGAATCTTTGCCTCCAATGACCAAATTCTCTTTCCCAAGATTTTGGTTTAAGGTTTGTCAATAAGACAGATTGTCATGAGATTTGGAAGGTGGCAGAAAAGAAAAATCATTATTCTCTAGCAGCAGTTGCTGAGAGCCTTGTGAGTACAGGGCACAAGTTCAGTTCACAGAAGCTTCTAGGTGAGCAGGTGTCAGCCACATCGGTGGGAACACTGGTAACAGTGGCTTCTCTGATCAATGTTCCCTCAGCTCTTCCAACAGTTTACAGATTTCTGCAACAGTTTACAGATTTCTGCAACAAGAAACTTTTTCATTAGAGTTCTTACATAAGCTTCTGTTTTCTCTACCAAATCCTGACCAATGTGTATATCATTTGAATGTTTTGTTTTGGTTTTTTGCATTTAAATGTATGTAGAAAAAAATTTTATTAGTCTGGGTGAAAAAAATGCATATAATCAAGGTGGAATTTTTCCCTTAAAATATTCCCACTCTTAATAATTGTCATATAAACAAAGTTATCTGTCAAAGAGAAGCAGATGGAAGTCTTTTTATTTATTTTTTTGCCTCTTCTGATTGTGACTTTGACAAACACCATTTGAATCAAGTCATTCCTGATGCTTAGAGGTTATGGCAGATAAGGATATAATGAATTTCAAACAGTGTTTGTTTTACTTTGACCCATGTACTTTTTCTGCTCCAAAAGAAGTGAGAAGATTCCCCCAAGGATGTTACAGAGAAAGTCCCTAGTTCAATGCATTCTCAAAACAATCAAGAATTCTCTATCAGTTACAAATTTGTCTTTATAATTTCAAGCTGGTTAGTTAATTTCTTCCCCACCAAGTTCTACGATTTATCTACCCAACTTGGAAGGTTGGGGGGGTATTTGTGGGGGAGTTTAAAATTTGAATCTCTCTTTTTTTTCCCCAGGGAAAAAGGCAACACAATCAGACATCATTATTACTCCAGACTCATTTCCCACATATAGAGATACCATAGATGGGATTAATGATGATCATTTAGGAAAAAAGGTTGAAGTAGACAAGATCTGATGAGATGTGGTAATCAGAGTGTGCAGATGGGCAGAAATTCTACGGGAGAAAACACCCCATTAGCTGCTTAGCAATTAAAGTAATTTCTCTTAAGAGCAGATGTGCAATGTTCTGCATTGCATATAGGGTATATTTGAAAGGACATGTAGGGAAAAGCATTTGGGGAAAGGTATTATATTTTTAAGTCCATATGACAATGAAATAAATAATCATGGAAATAGGCTTTAGGTTTTTCTTCTTGCTCAAAGAGGGACTTAACCTCCATTGTCTTCCCACAGAACTCTTGTAATTATTTCTTTGCTCTTTCACCAAGATTAAAATAACTTCTGCATTCCAAGTCCTTTCCCCATCTGACCATAAAACAACGTTAGGAGCATGACCTTGCCCAAGTGGTTGACCAAATTTTAACGAAGGGGATCACAGGTCAGGAAAAGTCTTACTTATCATCAAAAAGTCTCTTCAATATTTTAGTTCCAAACTTTTTAAAAATGCTAGACTCATAGGATTTCCAAAATATGTTGTCCTCGGGTGAACCAACAACTCTCCCTGCTGTCTGTCATGTGTATACTCCCAACCGTCACTTGTCCCATGTGTTACCTACCATTTGTCATGGATCTCCATTATCACTGCTCTCCAGATGACTAAACACAGTGCCATTCCTCATGGCTCCCACATTTAGTTGGTCTCTATTCCAATTTAATGCTACTGTTGGTCTGGATTTTAAACAGCCTTATTTGTAATTTCCAAAACCGATCAGTCTAAGGAGGAAAACTGTGACTGATGTGCAAATTGTGTCCTGCATTATGCTTTGCATTATTCATTTTCATTATTCACACCATGGTGCATTTCCTGGCAGAGGGCAGAGAATTTAGAAAATGTACATTCCCAGTGGTGTTGCTGCCATTGAATACATACAATAATTTTCCAAGTTTGATTTCATTAGGGATTTTCTCATTTTTGTCAGGTTTGGGGTTTGACCAGGATAGATTTTGAATAGTAAGTCTAAGGGAAACAAAAAGCTTTTCCTAGTGTCTTTGTCCATTTTTTTTTCCTGCTATAACAGAATACCATAAACTGGGTAATTTATCAACAATAAGAGTTTATTTGCCTCATGATTCTGGAAGTTGGGAAGTCCAACAGCACTATGAAGCACCTGATGATGGCCTCCATGTTTTGTCAGACATGGTGGAAGGGTAAGCAAAGAAAGTGAGGATGGAGGCCCACCTAATCCTTTTATCAAGAGACTACCTCCAGGATAACTCACTCACTCCTGAGATAATTGCATTAATTTATTCAGAGGGTAGAGCCTGGCTGGCCTAATCAACTCTTAAAGTCCTACTCCTTAATATTACTACAATGGCAAGTAAATTTTGACCTACATTTTAGAGGGGAAACTGAAACAATGGATCTTAGTGAATTTCATAAAATAAGGAACTGACCTAGAAACCACAGTGTGCAGAAGGCAGATCCTCTGCTTTGAAATCTGTTCCTTTCATTAATGAAAATAATATTGTTTCCCCTTCTCCACACACTATCCCGTCAACGCATGAACTTGGAGCTTTTGTTCACTTAGAGAATGGCCCATGTGGAAGGTCCCAGGTAGGTGACTGTTCCATTAGGACTATCTTTACTTCTTGGTGAAATGTGGGATAATTCTTGGGCCAACCAATTTCTGATATACAAAGGTTCAAGCGTTTTGTTTTGCATTTTATAGCATTAATCCTCAATTCTACATTTTGTAAAAATATTTTAGGTAAATTCTATTACAGAAATGCTGCAGATATATTACCTGTATCAGTCCTGCTAACTCTAATTAAAGTTCAGAAGAATCAATGCTGCCCTTTTTTTTTCCCTCTGTAGCAGAATTTCTGTCTTGATGATTATTTCAGGATTGCCATGGTTTTGAATCATCTAGCTTTTTGTACTTTCCTTTGATTTTTTTTTTTACCTTCAGTACAGAAAAGATCAATTTCCCTTCTTTGAGGGCCCATGTTTCCCTTGACATTGCCTTAAAACACCTTGGGTTTTCTCTTTACTCCTACTGTATTTGCCTGTTATTGGATTGCTTTTGCCCTTTTTCTGTGAATTTATCATCTCTCAAATTATTGCAGAAATTCTGCCTAGCTTGACATGTTGCCTATTTGCAAATATTTATACACACACACACATACACTTAATGGAAGGTACTGCACATTAGTGTGCTACCCACATAAATTCAGGTGTAAGATAACAAGTGTAAATAAGCATTTCATCAGGAACAACCAGCCCAGTATAACTACCTCATGGGAAGAATTTTTTCATCCATTTAATAAACACATTTTTGATATGTAATATGAGCCTGCCATTGTGTTAGGTCCTGAGAAGCAAAGATGACTAAGGCACTATTTTTACAACCAAGAGTTTTTGGTGAATGGACAAAGGCACCCAACTGGAGCCACCAAGCAGTGTAATAGTTCTTCAGTAAGGGTCTGAGGATCAAGCCTCCTGAGAATGAAAGAGGCTGCTCTTTCTAACATATGATGGGTGGTGACAATTTGTGACTCTCGTGCTACAAGTAAGTAGGGCATAAATGAATCTTATGTCCAAGGTCACATAAGATACAATAATATTACTCAGTTGAAGGAATTGATGACCTGTGTAGAGTTTCTTTGTCAGAGACACGGATTCCTGGTTTTTAAAATAATATTTTGCTTTTAAAGATAATATGCTCAAATTAACATTCTCATACCCAAAGACCAATTGATAAGTAACATCAATTGCATGTACCTTTGAAGACTCAACTGAGACAGGCTATGAGAAATGTGGAAGACAGAACAAAGTGAAGGAATAAACAGGGTATTTTAGAGTTTATCCTGTAGTATATTGACATATTTTCTTCTTGTTCTTTTAAACAACACTGTCTGTATTAGATCCTTTACTGACAATAGGTGTTAGGGTCTGTGAACAAGTCAAGATGGCACCTGGCATTTTGCCAGAGGGAGTGGTTTGTGAGGTGGCACCAGCGAGCCATTAAGTGTAGAGATTCCTTATTGGTTGACTGCTGTATCTAGTTTATGTTAATTAAGATAAGCTGTGTGTAATGTATATATACCCCTCCTGTCCTACAATAAACGGCTCCCACTCCTGCTGTATCAATGTACACAAGTTGCTCGTCACCCCCCCCCCCCGTTATTTTGCTGCAGCTGGACTATGGCAAATAGGCTTATGTAGGGCCATTGAGGGAAAAGAGAGAGAGAGAGAGAGAGAAAGAGAAAGTAAAATATTAAATGGAACTTTTCCTACTTCATAATTTTGCCTAGGGCCAACCCTGTTTCATAATCATAAAAAGACTTGATCCCTACCCGTTGTGAGTTAAAAATGGTTTCCATGTATAACTCGATTTCTCTTAAACAAAACTATGCAAATAGTTTAAGTGTATAAAATTTCCCTTTTATATCCCTTCCTTAGGCTACAAAAAATAAATACCATATAAATAAATTCATAAAGTGATGCCAAGAAGATAATTCTGCAAAATACAACACTGATTATTTTGTGTGTTGGAATTGTGGAGCATTTTGCTTTATTTATTAAATGGTTTTATTTTCCTGGAATTAAAAAAAAATCCAAAAAATGCAACTTCATACACCAAACATTGTGCTTTTCTCTGAACACATAAAATAAAGCAGAAGCAGATGTAATTTTTCCCTCACAGGAAAAAGTTTTTTAACAACTGAGAATAACATTATAGTTAGACAGATAGATGGGAAGATAGAGCAATAATCATTTTTTATTCAAAAAAATTCATTATAATCCAAGAACACTCTGAAAAGAAATAGTTGAAAGGCGTAAATCTGCCAGATGTGTGAGAACATGCTTATATTGCATGGAGCCTTAACTGTGAAGAAATTAACATCATAAGTTCCTTCTCCAAGAATATTTTACCTATTTGCTTACATCGGGAATTTCTTCTGCCTAAATGATGTTTCCATCTGCTTGCAAGCAAATTTTTGTTTATTTTTAGTTTTTACGTTTTAGTTAGAAATGGCAGGTGGGTGGCCTTGATAAATAGACATGCGCTAGAGGAAATTTGCAGAGATGACACATTTATGAAGCCATTTGTAAGGTTAATTTAAGTGATGTAAAAACACAGGAGGGAGCTTGATTTGCTTTGTTACAACAGGGAAGATAATGGAAAGATTAAATTAAAATACAGTGCACACACAAAAAAATGTCTAAAATGAATTGTGAATTAGAATTTTTCCCCAGGGAAGATATGTAGTTCTCAGGGCTAAGACTATGTGCAGAATAGATGCTTTCTTTAGGAAACAAACACTTTGAGAAACACTTGAAAACAAAATGTTTATAGTTAAATTGGCTAGTAAAACTGTGTGTGTGTGTGTGTGTGTGTGTGTGTGTGCGCGCGCGCGCGCGTATGCTCACATACATATGAGCCCTCTTCAGATATACTACTCTTGAAGTTTATAAGCTTCTTGTAGTATGTTTATAAGCTTCTGGAATATCACTTGCATCATCCATAGAATTCACATGTATGTTATCTTTATTAATAAGTCAATAATATGTCAAATAATATAATTCTTTTAAAAATAACAATTTGATTAAAAATTAAGTTCCTTAGAAGACCAGGGCATTCTCTAACCAAAATCTTAGTCCTCCTGTTCCTAAGTTAAATGATGGCATTAGGTGATTGTATGGTACCCACTATAGGAAATATTTCAGACACATGGTATTCAGTCAGAGGCATTTGTTAAAATAACTACTTTTCTAAACACTGAGCACAAATCCTTGCTTACCTTCCTGACTCTTTTTCTCATTTGCACATTGTTATCATTTAATGAAATAAATGTGACTCCAAAATATTTGAGGTAAACAAAGTTTGTAAATTCAGAACTTCAAAAAATACACCTTGATTTTTAACGTATGACTTTATGATGCATGTCTTGATGCTTTGAGATGATTTTTTATCTATATAGATGATGAAGGGAAAGTCCCCTTCACCCTTCCCAATGGAGGTGAGCCATGAAGACGAAACCTCTTACAACTTTCTCAAAATTAAATTTCTCCTTAAAATGCCCATTTTCTTGTGCTTCTCTGCTTTCACCTTTAATGTGACCAAAGTGGCCATGATCAGAAAATTCTGATTTTGAATTCTTTCTTTTAAATGTCATATTAAGGTGACGGGGGTTGTTGACAGCTATTATCCCAAGGCCTCACTTATAAACAGAATCAGAAAATTCCATATTTTGACCTTCTGTTATAAATATATTTGTACATGTTGTTATGTTATGGATATGTATGTCTACATGTACTGTGTCTGTTTGCATATATGTGTATATGCTTGTTTCTTTCATACAGACACACACACACACAATTTGTGTTAGTATTATCTTATTATACAGATATTTATAGAGCTGCTCCTCAGTGTAACCCTTGTTAGACATGAAGGAGTAAGACTTCTCATCTTTAAAAGAGATCTTAGTCTAGCCATGAGAGAAGCAGATAAATACATTGTAAAGTGAGAAAAGCTGCTTATGTAAAGCTCTTCATCCACATAACAAAAAGTATCATTTTATGATGGAGGATATGACCAAACAAGCATCATCAAATTAATGACACTTCAAGGGTAAGGAACTTAATGGTCAGTAATTACAACTTCACCCTACAAGCAGCATGGTACTAAAGAAAATGCATGTGGAATTAATTTTGTGTCCCTTGCTTTGATTCAGCACTTAGGGTTTCCTTCTTCTTGAATATTCTTTTCTTCACTATAAGTGTGCAACAGGCTCTGAAAATGTCTTTCTTGTCATATCTTATCACAGAGGAGGCTGACTTTAAGAAACCAGCCTCATCAGACAGCTGTATATATTCATCAAGAATACAGACAATTTTTAGTAAAACTGTATTGTAGAGAAAGCTCAGTTCAAGTCTCCACATAAAGTGTTTTGTTTTTTCATCAAAATTCTGTAAAAAGAGAATCTTGAATTGAGTGTCTTATGACTGTACAGATGAAAATTTGCAGACTCCAAGAAATGTACTCTTGAGAAATCAGTTCAATTGTAAGGAAAATTCTTCCACATTGACAATCTACTTTGAAACTGAGAAAAATTCAGGGTCAAATAATTATCTTGAGTAAATAAAACAGTGTTTAACAGAAAATTTTGTTCAGCTTTTATGTGTCAGTAAAAGTGAGTTCGGTTATTTTCTTGGACATTTAAAAAAATGTTTTCCAAGTACAAGTAGAAATATTTTCCAGGGGCCCTACTTCTATAAACAACACTAAAATTATTACTTATAAATGTCACTGGGGCTGGGGATGTGGCTCAAGCGGTAGCGCGCTCGCCTGGCATGCGTGTGGCCCGGGTTCGATTCTCAGCACCACATACCAACAAAGATGTTGTGTCCGCCGAGAACTAAAAAATAAATATTAAAAATTCTCTCTCTCTCTCTCTCTCTCTCTCTCTCTCTCTCTCTCTCTCTCTCTCTCCTCTGTCACTCTCTCTTTAAAAAAAAAAATAAAAAAATAAAAAAATAAAAAAAAAAAAAAAAAAAAAAATAAATGTCACTGGCACCTTAAATTGCTTTTACCTATGCATATATTGGCTCATATTAACATTTCAGTGTTTGGTATCATTTGTCATAAAGGGTATTATCTCAGGGGATACTTTCTAACTGGTAGGCTATAATCAATGGTTTAGATGACAAAGGCATATAAATTTCTAGGATATCTTTTCATATTTACTTTAAACTTAAGAATAAATTTAGTATGATTATTGTCCTAACTTGAACTAGTATGGTGGTTATCTGGGGAGTTACTGAAGAAATCACAAGATTTTTTCCAGATATTTTAGGGTTGACTACAAATTAAAACCATATCTGTTTATGTACTCTGAAAGCACCTCTTAACAGGAGTTTTAAGAGAATAGTTTAGTAAATGTGAAATATGTGAAAGATAAAAAATATGAAATCTGAGAAAGATGGGGCTTCCAGTTCCTGAGAAAACTGGTTTGAGTCACTTTCCCTCTAATAGTATCTATAACTTTCTTTACAATGTCATACATCCATGTTTAACCTCAGTACACACAACCTGAAATTGAAGTTCATCATGTTTAATCCACAAATGATTACCTATTAAACCATATTAAATCATTTAATTCATTACAGCGTGGGAAATTCATTTTCTTTGGAAACTAATAAATACAGAAAGAAAGAAAGAAAGAAAGAAAGAAAGAAAGAAAGAAAGAAAGAAAGAAAGAAAGAGAGAGAGAGAGAGAGAGAGAGAAAGGAAGGAAGGAAGGAAGGAAGGAAGGAAGGAAGGAAGGAAGGAAGGAAGGAAGGAAGGAAGGAAGGAAGGAAGGAAGGAAAGGGAGAGTCCTTTGTGAAGATTCTTAAGGTAACCCACACTAAAGTGCTGTCCTCTGGCACAGATGATGGTTTCTCTATTTGCCAAAGTGATCTGGTCTGACACATGTCTCTTCTGAACCTCAGTCCTATTTATCCTGCTGCCTACAAGACATTTCCATTTGGAGCGTCACAAGTGCCTCATCAGGAAAAAAAAATATATTAAGATGAAAAGAACATTTTATCCTTTATACTTGTCTCCATTGTGTATTGCTATTTTTCTTCAACCTGTTAACTTCTAAATATTCAATTTTGTGAACATAATATTCAGATATTATTCCAAAGTAACCTTAGGTGGTATATTGCTCAGTTTAAGTTTTTACAGGTATTTCACATCTGGGATGATGAACAAAAAGGGTTAAAAGAGAACAAACCTTCCACTAGTCTGGACACCACAATCCCTAGGATTAAGGAGGATTCTCACTAAAGCTTGAGTGCTTATCCTAATTTCCCCTTTTTCCCAATATTTGTATCCTCATTGCTAAGCTTTGATTTGGGGATTTTTGACATCCATGCTAATAATTTCTCCAAAACATTGGCTTCCAGATCCTATACCATTTCCTCCAAAGACCTTGTTCTCCATCCTGAAACATCCATGCCTATGTCAGCCTAGACCTGACCAGTCTTTATTGAATACCTGCAACTTTCTAGCTTTCTTTGTCATCTGATTTTGAATTCTTTCTTTTAAATGTCATATTAAGGTGACCTAGTACGGGTGGGGGTTGTTGACAGCTACTATCCCAAGTCCTCACTTATAAACAGAATCAGAAAATTCCATATTTTGACTTTCTGCCAGTCATTACTATCACATCTCACATACCCCCAACTTTTCCTGTCCTCTCTCATGCTATGTATTGACAAATGCAACCTATTCAACTAAAACATAGCCTTTCATCTGCTCTACAGCTGAACCAGAGAAGGTGTCCATAACGAGAGAACAATTACACCACCTTGCTGACAGTTTTGAATCCACGACAACTGATCTCAAGTGGGCACCCTGTGTCACCTACACCTGCCCCTCCATTTCCACTTGGTAGTCACTCTCCCACTCTGATAAATCATGCTGCTTCTATTTTCTTCTCTCTCCAACTTCCACCACATTCTCCTGTGATTCTTAGCTGATAACTTTGCCTCTTATTTCACAGAGAAAATAGACATGATGTTCTACTTTCTCTTTTAAGCAAGTCTAAAAAATCACCTGTGTTTACAACCAAATACTCATTTTTTCTTGGTTGTTTCCCACCTCATTCCTCACTGAATTTTCTTCCTCTTTCTAATTCTGCATGTTGTTGCATCTCAATCCCATATCTCACTGCCCTAGTAAAACCACCTATCTTTAAAAGCCATCTATAGGCTGATAAATCACTAATATATATTGCCAGCCTCTCTCCTTGATTCTTGACTCAGTCTCTGTCAGCCCACTTAACAACTTCCATAAGATCTCAGTGGAAATGCTAAGAGATTTTTCATTCTCTTCTACCTTTGATGCGTGGTAGAATTGCATTTCTCTACCCCATATAGTTGTTCATTTGCATATTTTTTTCAATAAAATATGAGCAGGAAGTGTTTTATGTCATTTACATGAGAACTCTTAAAGATCCAGAGCATAGTAGCCATATTCCTTCTCCTGTCTACTATCAGGGGAAGTCTACATCTAGAGACGGCCTCCAACAGATTAGTTCTATGAGTGGGCAGAGCCCATTCTACCTTTGTTGGACCTGAAGCAAGATAAATATATAAATCTATTTTGTTAAGTCAAAGATATTTTGGCATTGCTGTTCTCTTCTCATAACCTTGCCTATCTTGACTGATAATATTCCCATTATGTATCTCAAATGAACATACTGAAACAAGCTCTCGTCTTTCCAAATCTTACCTGCTCTTAGTTTTCCCTTTATCAGAAAATGGTATCACCAGTCTTTCAGTCTCTGTGGTCAAAAACATTCTCTCTCATAATTCACATTCAGACCATCAACAAATTCTGTTGACTCTTCTTTCAAAACATAGGTTTAAACCACTTACACCTGCACCTACAGCAGGACCATTCTTATGCAAGCTTGTTTGGCAACAGATTTCCAGTTTGTCTCCTTGATTCTCAAACTGAACCATTATTATCAATTTTGCACACAATAACAAGTTATCACCTTAAGTATACAATAGGATGAGGGATATAGCTCAGTGTTAGAGCACTTGTCTAGCATGCTCAGGGTCCTGGATTCAATCCCCAGCACCACAATAAGAAAAAGAAACGCGCATGCTCACACACGATTATTAAAACATTCCTCTGCCTCAAATTTTGCAATGACTTCTTAATACATAACACAACATTTAAAGTAGTCACATAGTTTACATAAGAGCTGTATCACCTGAACCGCTTCTAATGATCTGATCTCATTTCTACTTATCTCTAACCTTTCAACTCACTGCTTAAGCCACTCACGTCTTTCTGTCACTTGAACACCAAGTTTGCTACAACATCAGGGGCTTTTCACTTGCTGTTATACTTATTTACATACTAATCACCATTCATTTAAGTTAAATCGGTATTATTGTGAATCATGTCAGAATAGAGTTGCTGTCAAAGTGTGATTACTAAGAAAAACAGAGTGTTCTATGTTATTCAGAGATGTGTGTTAATCATTCTGTCGTCTGTTGAACTGTGATCTTCAGAGCATAAATTAAACATTTTAAAAACTATGCTTGTTAGAATGCTTCTTTTATAAAGAAGCGTTTGTTCAATTGAGGTCTGTGAACCAATTGTGGTGGACTTAAAATACATCCACACAATCATAAATGCACCTTCTTTCAATGTACAGAAGCAAATTATCCTCCCTTGAGTGGGAGCTGCGCTGAGGGACTTTATCTAATGAATAAAATGTGGTAGCAGTGACAGTGTGGCTCTCAGGACTCAATCATGAAAGCTTCTGTGCCATTTTCATTTCTCTCTCTCTCTCTCTCTCTCTCTCTCTCTCTCTCTCTCTCTCTCTCTCTCTCTCTCTCTCTCTCCTTACTCTGGGGAAAATGAGACACCATTTCTTGTGGACACTCAAGTGGTCCATGGAGAAGTTCATGTGGTAACTGAGGTTTCTACCAACTAGCAACAAAGAACCAAGACCTCCCACCTGCCCCAGTGACTCACTGTCACTCTGGGGACAGCAAAGAGCATTCTGGGGTATTAGCAGTCCCAGCAAGCAGATCCTCCAATTCCAGTCAAGGCTTGAGACCGCTGGTCCTGGCCGTCTTGACTGAGGGTTCCTGTGCTCTCCTATGCCAGCAACACTTATCTTACTTCCTCACTCTCAGAAACCGTGGGAGAGGATAAATATTTGTTGCTTTGAGCTGGTAAATTTTGAAGTGACTCATTATGCAAAAAGTAGGTAAATAATAACCATATTATTTTTGTCATAGAGGCTTAATAATAACAAAATATGCATAATTAAAGTGAAAATTTATCTCCTTACTAAAATCTTTGTAACCTTGTCAAAATAAAGTGAAACAATAAAAGGACTGCAAACATTACCTTAAATTTAAGAACATCTAAAATTTTTTTTTCTTTGTAAGTAAAACAGATTACCAGGAAATTAATTACAAAATACCCAATCTCTCCTGTAGGCATGAAAATAAGAGGGTAAATCAGTAAGTTAAAATGAGCAATGTCAACAGGGTAAGACAGATACCAGCCTCTCCAGGGAAGAAGGTAAGACATGGAGAAAAACATCGAATAACTTATCTCTAGCTATCAGTTACCCTCAGAAATTTATTAAAAACCACCGACAAATTTATCTCTCATTTTACCTTAGATCACCTCTTAGTTCAATGAGGTTCACACTGTTCGTTTACTATGTGCCAGGAACCAGGCTAAAAATTCACAGATAAGCAAGCATTTGTCCAGTTCCCAGAAAAGTTCAGTGACAGAGTCAGTGCATATGGAAATAACCAATAAGTATCAGCTATGTGGTCCAATGGAGGCACTTGAGGGTACCTGCAGGCTCTTTGGGGGTCATTACAATAAGGTGTGCCCCAAGTGTTACGTTATCTAAAATAGCAACCAGAAAGTAGATCAAACATCCTCCTTTAAATCCATATGAAATGCTTCCTATAGTTTTCAAGGTTAGCATGAGGTTCCCCAGTGCCCTTCACACTGAGAGTAGCTCTCCCTTTCAACTCTTGGTGTTCCATTCCCATGCATGTGAATAGATAAGGACATCGTAGGTGAGAACAACTGTCTTGTTGGCGAAGGAAATAGTCTCAGCGTGGTAACAGAAGAGCTGTCAGATCAGGCTTATAAGCAGCACTGATACTCGCTGGCCATGCTGTTGTGGCCCTACCTGAGACCCTTCAAAGGAAGGAGCCAGGGGACTGTTGCCTAGCAACACCTAGCAATAACATATATCTACTTTCTTTGCCCATTATCTGACTTCATGATATCAGAAGAGAAGTGGGAAGAGAAGGAAAAAACAGCATTGAAACAAAGGAGAGGAAAGAAGTGGTAAAGGAAGAATGGAGAGAACATTGTAGATGCTTGAGCTGGAATAAATAGGGTGCTTGGGGAAACATTTGAAAGCTATTTTCTTAGGTCAATAACTTTTGCCCTTTCAACCTCAACCAAGAATCTGCTGAAACTTTTCCTTTCCCCAAGACAATTTTGTCCCCAGTGGGGTCCTTATGGGGTTCAGGAACCTGTGCCCCAGGCATCTATCAACCCTGCCAACTACTTTCTTCAAAGACTTAAGATGGTAATTCCATGTCCTCTTGTTTCCACCACATAAGTCTCTCTTCTTGGGCTGGGGATGTGGCTCAAGCGGTAGCGCACTCGCCTGGCATGCGTGCGGCCCGGGTTCGATCCTCAGCACCACATACCAACAAAGATGTTGTGTCCGCCGAGAACTAAAAAATAAATATTAAAAATTCTCTCTCTCTCTCTCTCCTCTCTTACTCTCTCTTTAAAAAAAAAAAATAAGTCTCTCTTCTAAATAGCCAGTTTTCTTTCCTCTTTGAAACTGATCATGATGCAGACAATGGGAAGCTAATGCTCCCTGTATTCCCCATGCATGGCACTGTCGCTCTCTGAGGTCTCTAACTTGGCAGATCTGTGCCTAAGCACTAGATATTAGGCTCCACAACATTAATCAGAGGACTATGCAGGTGCTTTGTGGCAGGTCCTGCCTTCTACTGTGCACTGCTGCATAGATGGGATCTGGATTGGTCATTTCCTCTGCACACTGTTCTGTATGATAGTTGGACCCATCTGCTACCCTAGGCATACTGTTCTCAGGCTGGAACATATATTAGAATGACCATCAAAGTGTAGCATTTCTTACTTCAAGAATCACTGGTCTAAGCCACAGCAATGAGCTTGCCATTTTTTATGCTTCTACTTAATGACACTTCTGTTTTATTCTATTTTCTTTTCTCCAGAGCGTGAAGGATTCATTAAAGATACCTATATTTTTCCCAGATATTTTGAGTATGCTATTAATGATGATTGTGACAATAATGTTGATAATTATAAAACTATTATTTGTTCACTGTGTACTTACTTATTAATATGTGCCAGGCACTGAGCTAAAAGCTTTATACATATACTGTTATTTAATTCTTGTAGAAAATCTAAAATATAGGTACTATAAGTATCCATGTTATGGATGTGGAAACTGAGACTTAGGATAGAAACTTGCTATTGTCAAAAATAAATTAAGAAGTAGAGCAAGAGTTTGAAGGCAGGCCTACCATCAAAACTATTTACAACTATTCTAAAACATGTTTTTTTTTCCTTGTCTCTCTGAGCAGTTAGGAGATTTTCATTTCTATTTCTCTGTCCAGCCAATTGGTCATCAAATATATTCTAACCACCAAATTTGCTTCGGGGACTCCTATAGTGCTGACAATCTAGTGGCTGGAGACACTGCACATGAACGTAAATTGAATGAATGCAAAGTTAGGTATGATTCATATTATGTAGAAAACAGAGCAATAGGGTCATAAGTGACAAAGAGACTATATTTGCAGCAGGCACTGAAATTGATGCAAGGCAACAATGAGAAATTCTGAAAAAGCCAAAAGGAGACTATAAAGCGTTGGCCAGTATGCTCTAGTAGAAAGTCATGGAACATATATTAGAATGACCGGCAAAGTTTCTTAAAACAGGCTCCTGGACCCCACCCTCAGACTATCTGATTCAGTATGTCAGGCAGGCTCAGGAATCTGCATTTCTAACTAGTTTTGGCTGAGAAAAAACTTATTACTGCTTAGAGTTCTCACAGATCAAGTAAAATGCATTTTATAATTATAATGTGGTTATAATATAATATTATAATGTGATTTCTTCCCTGTTCAGATCATCAGTCCATGCTTCCATTATACTTTTTGATGTATTTTTATTTGATGCTCTAAACAAGACTTGAAATTTAGTACTTGGCCATCACGTTGATGTCACTTTCTACTAGAGCATACTGGTGAGGGCTTTATAGTCTTTTTTACTTTGGGACATAGGATCAGATCCTGTACTTTGAGACATAGGATCAGATCCTTGATTTGTCCAATTGGAAGCTCTAGTAGAAAGTGTCATCAACGTGATGGCCAAGTACTAAATTTCAGGTATTGTTTAGAGCATCAAATAAAAATACATCAAAAAGTATAATGGAAGCATGGACTGAGGATCTGAACAGGGAAGAAATCACATTATAATGCATTTTACTTGATCTGTGATAAGTCTAAGCAGTAATAAGGCTTATGTCATTTAAATCTTAAAAGATTTATCTTAAGAATTTGATAAACACCAAATCCATGATTGCACTTATCTTAAAATAACTCACTCAATTAGTTTTCAGTGTGTGTAGAGGGGCAGGGTATAGAAGCAGGATCACTCTGTATGAATGATGCATAGCTTTTGGCACACTAACAAGGGCTATAAAACAGGAATGGAGGGTGTCAGCATGCACACACACCACCACACAGCTGCTGCTTGCAAATCAGAAAGAAAAATAATCCCAGGCAAGCATTAACAAAGCTAAACCAGAATTTTAGCATTGCCAAAAACCTAAAGAATCATCAGAAAGAATAGGAAGAAAAAAATAAACCCAAAACTAAATATTTGCAAAAGAATGAATGCCTTAAATAATCTATTTAAAATACCTAAAGATGAGAAATAAAATATCTATGTAAAATCCTGAGTTTGATACTGGAAGCTGTCTGTTTGCCTCAGACAAAATCCAGAGTCTAGACATGTTCCTTTATCACATGGTTCCTTCTAGCCAAAAGTGTTCATCAAAAGCAGAACAACAACAAAAAAAAGATTTCTGTAGCAATCATATTTTATTTTCTAATGTATTCATAGTCTTCCCAAAGGTGAGGTCAGGGAAGAGGGAAATTTTCTGGCATTGTGCATCTATTCCAAGCAGAGTTTCTGGGTTCAATTCCCTACTCCCCCTGAAAGTTGTGTAAACTTGGACAAGATATTTAACCAAGCATCAGTTTCCACATGTGAAAGGAGGTAATAGTAATACTCACTTTGATGGATTTTATGAGGATGAAGAAAAATAACTCAAGTTACATGCTTCATACTATGAGTGGCATATAGTGACCACTCAACAAATAATGACTATTATAAATTGTCCAGATCCTGCCACTGAGAATATATGATCAAATAAGAAGATGATGTATCCACACCCAGTGTAAAGCAGAATAAGGTAATAGTGTAGTGAAGGAACTCAGAAGAAGTTGCAGTCTCATCTATGCTGGCACAAGGGACAGGATTTTTTGGAGACTGGTGCAAAGAAAATGGAGGAGAGAGCAAGAACAGAGAGGGAAAGAATGAAGTCATTCCTACTTGCCCTGCCCATTGTACTTGGCCAAGGGTAGGGATTCAGTTCAACCATTCAGTGCAATCACTTCTAGAAGGTGACTCCTGTGTTCCAGCATACAAACCCCTGCACAGCACTGGAATGGAGAAATGCAATCTACCTGAATTTGATCTAAGAAGTCTTTGGGGGGTTTGATGGTTGGCATCATGTCACAGTTTCATAAAAGTATGTACTTGTTTCTTATTCAAGGAAGTGTAGGATTTTATAAAAGTTTTCCCTTTTATAGCACCGACTCCAATGATAATTTCTGGGATTCCTCCTTTGGAAATTCTTCACCTATTTTTGAATGACCCCAATTGACATCATATGTTCAATCTTTGAGGGAACTGTTTTTGTCTTATCAGAAATTCACCTGAACCAAATATTGATTATATCAGTCACTGTATGATTTTTGGTTAAAAACTATTTGTTTTTGCTCATAAAATGTGGCTTTTTTCTTTTTCTTTACTCCCTTTTTTTTAACAATATGTGCATTATTCCTCAAACCATTATATCTACATAGGCCATGCATGTTTGGGTATGCTAATTAACCCATCTATTGTTTTTACTTTGTAGCTTCATTTTTTAAATGCATCTGCAATGAGAAGTGTCTAGACATGATGCAATCATCATAGAATGAATGTACCTAAAATGATGCAAGTCATAATCACCACACAGGACGTCCTCATGACTCAAGAAGTTTTTGCCGTAACTATAAAAGACCTCCTGCTGGCTGCATAGAGCTCATGGACAAAATTTTATCACCATCAATTTGATCTAGCAACCACATTTTTTCAGGCATCTTCTCATTTTCCTTGTTTTTTTCATCCTCAGCTAGCTGGCTCCTTAAAGACTGTACCCCTGACTGTTCCGATATCACACAAACACTTTTGCCTTTGAACCAGTCTTGACATATTGATGCAACACTGCATGTGACATATTGGATTTAGAATTAAAGTGTTCAATACAAGGAAAGATGTATCACCACAATCACATTAAATTCCTTCAACAACCAACAAATCCATTACCACATTTTAAAGCCACAGAAGGTTAAAATTAAAGCAAATTGAGCAAATCCAAAGACAAGCAACAATACTTTCATCCAGCTCAAATTGACAAATGTTTTCTTCACATCTTTTAATCTAGCTTAGTGGGTCTCAGACTTCTAGTATATAAAAGCCACTGTGTATCATCGGTGATTTAAAGGATTTCCCAGGGTAATATGGAGATTTGATTTTGGCCTCATCTCTGACTTCAGAGCTAATGCACCCTTCCCCTCCCACTCCACCCTCCACCCCCACGCAAGGTGAACCTCCACCTTGATTCCAGGCCTTTACAATGACAGTCCTTAGAAGTGGGTCATGTTCCTGGATCATCCATTCCCCCAAAGCTCTCTACCCTCTCACTATGCCTGTGGAATTTGTACCTTCTCACACCAGTGCAGCCTTCCCCTGCCTCCTTTCATTTCCTTTCCCTGACAGTTCTAAGTTTTGGCCTAGGCCTGAGACCTGCCCAGATTTTCCTTTGTCAGTCTTGTCCTCAGAACTAAATCACTGGCCTCACTCACCTTCTCATCTGAGTGCTGACAAGGGAGTACCATCTCAGCCCACTGCCACAGTCCATGTCTACAGTAGTTTTCTGAATCAACACTGCATTGCCTACCCTTTCATTAGATGGCCAACACACAGACCACTGAAGTCAGTTGTGTTTGCTAAGGTTTGTTAGCCTGACTGCCTATGTCTTACCGAAAGTCCAATTTCCTACCTCCTTCTCAACCTTTCTGAGTTTTGAGGGGGGGAAAACTGTATTGCGTAATCCATGGATTAAATATAACTAAATTATGAATAATGAGAGCCTCTTTGAGCAGTGTAATAAAAAAAAAGTTAACATTTCAAATCCTGACTTCAGATTCTGACTTCATCACTGAATAGATCAGTGATCATAACAAGCGACCTAATATCTCTCCACCTCCAAGTCCCATTCGTCAAAAGGTTGCTGTGATGATTAAGTATAATCCCGCGTGGAAGGTGCCTAGCAGTGGTTAGAGTCCCATGTCTTTATTTTCCAATGTCATTAAATCTTAGCTCCCCTTGCCTCATTTCAGGATGTGAAAAAAGGGGGGACCATAATGGTTTCCCGTTTTTTCTTCAGAAATCCCCTTATTAAGTATAGATTCTCAATTTGGAATACAATATAAAGTTTTGTAAGACTCTAGTTTGATTCCAATTGGGAAAACTCAAGCTTCTCTTTTAACAGCTACAAAATTAGCCATTTACTTCAGTCTAGAAGTATTTTCTCCAGTGGTATATTCATTCAACCTCTTGTGAAACAAGAGAATAGAATTGTAGTAACTACAAAAAAGAAAAAGCAGGCTTAGGCAGACATAATTAATATAATAGGGAAAGACAATGAGTTTCGCTGAAATAAAAGATATGGAGTTTGATTTTCAGTTAATTATTATTTTAATACAAAAAGAGGTGAGAATAATTCACAATTAATTTAAAACAATGTAAAACTGAAGTCACAAGCTGGGAATATAGCTTGGTGTTAGAGCATTTGCCTAGCAAACTTGAGGACCCAGATTTGATCCTCAGTACCATTAAAAAAAAAAAAAAAGTTGAAAACAATCACACACACACACACCTTGAAGTCAGGTTTTTAAGACACATCAGTAACGGTAGCATTTTTATTCACTTTTTTTTCTTTCTTTTAGGAGATTCTGATATTTTTTGCCCCAACATTCAGCAACTTGAATCCTGATGTGTCACAAATTAAGCATGAAATAGAAAATATAGAAGAAATATTAAATAATATTCCCTATGTATGGGAAAAGGTTAAAAACCTATTGTGCTCTAAGACATTGCAAAAACACATTATAAAATTGCAGATTCAATTATCAGTTTATCCTTATTCTTATGCAGTCAGTAACAAATGGTATGAAGAAGGTACATAAATAGACATCAGCAAGTTGCCATTAGTCACACAGAGAAGCACAGCAGAGCTGGAACCAAAACACGGATTTCTTAACGAGGGGAACGTAGGCAACTGCCTACATGGTGTAATTTGATGAGATTTTTCTCCCTAAATCTCTCTCCTGAAATTTTATCACTTCTTTTGGTTTACAAGCTAGTCTGAGAAAAATGTAAATATTCTAGAAGGGTTTTGACAGCAAGAAGCTAGCAGGCCTGAGTGACAGTGGAATCACAGAAATATCGTGGAGGAGGTGGGAGGGTCTGGCATAGCACTTGGTGGGTTCCTGTCCCAATTCCCTCAGCCCCTCTTTGTTATCCCAGACAGGTGATCTTCCAGGCAGAGTGCTCCAGTGAGTCCCCCTCCCCAAGAGAGCATTTTGCTCCAATGGCTCTTAGGTGGGAAGACCCTTCTGAGACACAGTGATGAAGTACAGAATTCTGGGGCTTTGGAATTGGAGAGTCAGTTATTCTTCTAGGTCCCATGCCACTCAGGTTGTGTAAACTTGAAGAGACATGACCGACTTTGAGGGATTCAAATTGCACACCTATAGGAAGGATGCTTGTCTCAGAAAGCAGTGGGAACTGTCTAAAATTGTGTACATAACTCACAAGTGCAAGGTCTGGTGGAGACCAAGCTTGAACGCTGTTTTCTTCCCTATTTATCCAAAGTAACAGTCATAGTAACTTCTACTAATTAGTCTATCTTCTTTCATTTTTTAAGAATCCACAAACAGTTTCAGTTCCTCCCTCCATTTCTCCGCCCTTTCCTCTTCTTCTTTCTTTCCTTGGTGTCATTTTTTCCCCTGTATTTCCTGCACTAACAAAGGATATTCTAATCTCTTTCTCTGGTCCACCATTGTGATAACTGTTTGAAAACTAATGTTGTTATTTTGATAGAACAATTTTTTTAAACTGATAACAATGCCCCTAATAGCCGATATATTCCTAATACCTATAATCCCTCTGGATTCAAAATTCAAATTTCTTCGGGATTTTACCTCACGTTGAAATGAGTTTTTTTTAATTCCCTTTCTGTTTTTAAAATGCTCATACTACTTGCTCATATTCTTACATTTAGATCATGAATCCATTTGCGGCAATTACTTAAATATTGCCAATAGATAAAATGTGAAATGTCCTTGGCTTATGGATATTAATTCATCTAAAACATCTGTATGGCCTTGCCATTGTATGGCTCTGTTCTCCACTCTGTGTGGTTTATTGCTCTCAATTTGAAGATTTTTTTTCTCATTGGTAGAGAAAAGTGGAATTGCTTTATTTCCTTCTCTTTATCATCCATTAGCATTGGACTACTTATTCAAAAACCACTGATGCTACCCCTTTTCATTATTTTTGTCCAAAATCTATCTGAAATATAGATTTTTTAGCTGTCTACCATTCAAGTCTTAGTGTATTCTGGGTTTTGACATCCCTCCTAGTAAGCTCATGGTATCATAATAGTCCTGTCACTTCATCCTTCTGCAGACTTCTCTCTTCCTGCTTTGTGCACCATCTTTAAAATCCAGTCGAGTTAGCAAACATCCCCTGTGCTACTCTGGCTTTCTCAGACACCATGTCTCTCTTCATTCACATAAAGCCATCCAATTTTAATATTTAAAAAATATATTTGAATTCTCTCTTTAGCATTATAGCATCTCCCTTGGGTTTGAATATGAGATCTTTCCTTTTTCTCATATAAAACATATAAAGTCCTCAGCATGTTATAGATCTTTATTGTCATTTTGTTTATATCTGTTTCTCATACTGGTTTGTAACTCTTTTTTTAATTAATTAATTTATTTGTTCTAATTTGTTATACATGACAGCAGAATGCATTCTGATTCATAATATACAAATAGAGCACAATTTTTCATTTCTCTGGTCATGCACAAAGTAGAGTCACACCATTCATGTCTTCATACACGTACCTACGGTAATGATGTCCATCTCATTCCACCAATTTCCTATCCCCCTGTGCCATAGTCTGGCAGGGGGTGACAAGCAACTTGTGAAGGCTGATACAACGGGAGCCGCTTTATTATGGGAGAGAGAAGTATATATACCCAACTAATTACACACAGCTTAACTTAATTGACATAATCTAGACACAGCAGTCAGTCATTAAGGAATCTCCATCATCTTAATGGCTCCATGACATTACTCAGAAACCACTCCTCCTAGCATACTGCCAGGTGCCATCTTAACTTGGTTGTGGCCCTCATCACCCCTGTTCCTTCCCTTCCTCTCCCTCCTCTTTGCCCTAGCCAAAGTTCCTCCATTCCTTCCATACTCTCAGCACCACCACCCTCATCATAGATCAGCATCCACTTATCAGAGAAAACATTTGGTTTTAGGGGGATTGGCTTACTTCACTTAGCATGATATTTTTCAACTCCATCCATTTACCTGCAAATGACATGATTTTGTTCCCTTTTAATGCTGATTAATATTCCATTGTGTGTGTGTATGTGTGTGTGTGTGTGTGCATGTATATGTATATAATTACAAAACAGTTTCTTTATCCATTCATCTATTGAAGGGCATCTAGGTTGGTTCCACAATTTAGCTGTTGTAAATTGTACTGCTATAAACATTGATGTTTATAGTAGAAAAAACTTAACACCCCCAAATAAATAAATAAATAACCCAATCAAATAAATGGGCTAAGGAATTGAACAGACATTTCTCAAAACAACATATACAATTGATCAACAAATATATGAAAAAAATGTTTAACAACAAAACAATACACAAATATTTTAATTAATATTTACAGGGACATGTGGCTGTGTCCCTGTAGTATGCTGTTTTCAAGCCCTTGGGGTATAAACCAAGAAGTGGGATAGTTGGGCCAAACGGTGATCCCATTTCAAGTTTTCTAAGGAATCTCCACACCACTTTCCAGGTTGGTTGTACCAATTTGTAGTCAGTCCCATCTCCCTGTGCCTAATAGAAGAAAAAGTAGGCTCAAATCTTTATCATGTCATATTAGGCCCTGACTTCCTTAACAAGACTTCTAAAGTGCAAGAAATAAAATCAAGAATCAATAAATGGGGTGGATTCACACTGAAAAGCTTCTTCTCAGCAAAGGAAACAATCAGTGAGGTGAATAAAGAGCCTACAGAATGGGAGCAAATTTTGGCAACATGCATCTCAGATAGAGCACTAACCTCCAGGATATATAAAGAAACAACCTAACACCCCAACATAAATAAATAAATAACCCAATCAAATAAATGGGCTAAGGAATTAACAGACATTTCTCAAAACAACATATACAATTGATCAACAAATATATGAAAAAATGTTTAACATCTCTAGCAATTAGAGAAATGCAAATCAAGACTACTCCAAGATTTCGTCTCACTCCAGTCAGAATGACAGCTATTAAGAATATAAACAACAGTAAGTGTTGGCAAGGATGTGGGGGAAAGGTGCACTCTTAATTGCTGGATTGTAACTCTTGAGAGCAGAAAGCATGCTTCTGTTTCTTACCATTGTCATCTCAGCAATTGCACAGAGCCTATAATAATGAAGGTATTCCATGAGAATTCATCAAATACAATCATTGAGAAAATATTAATAGCTTTGAGAATTCACTTGCCTTCAGCATTGCACACTCCTCAGGTGTTTGAGTCTTCTGAACACTGACAAAGGTCTGAGAGCACAACACAGTAGACGGTTTTCCTGGCTGTCAATCTATTTGTAGGTAATTGTAGCTGATCTATTACTTTCTTAAGTATGGATTTCTTTCTTTCAGGTGGATGATTTGACAGAATACTCAACTAGGCACCAGAAGACCCAGATTTTACCAACAGGTTCCTTCACTTACGTTTGCAGTAAGTGGTTGGGAAAATCAAGATGGATAGTGACATCACTCTCCAGCTCCAGAGGCAGCCATTGCCGATCCTGGGGAGGCTGGTTATGGCACCTAAGTCCTTGTCATATTCTTTCAGAGCAGTAGGTTCTCACTAGGTTCTCACTAATCAGAGTCAGCATGCAAGCTGTGACTTCTCAGTCATCCTGGAAGGGCCACTAACCCCTTCTTCCTTTATCATTCACTAGTTTGCAAGCGAAGAACACAAAGAAAAAAGTCCTTGTCACTCTGGATCCCACAAGCTTATACTCACAACTTCTCGCTGGAGGCTCCTAAATAATTGTTTAGCTCATCTCTCTCTCTCTCTCTCTCTCTCTCTCTCTCTCTCTCTCTCTCTCTCTCTCTCTCTCTCTCTCTAAAGCTGCCTATATAGAATTTTTTAGTCAGTTTGCTGCAGGACTCAGAGTAAAGGCCACATCTGTCTTCACTTCTGGTATATTATTCCCCTGAGGAAAACAAAGTGTTCTCTTTGTTTTTATAGATCCAGAAGCATATCAGTTCCGTCAGGGGCCATGGCGAGGCCAAAACAGTTCCCTTATGGGGAAAAAAAATGGTCTTGTTCTTGTTCTATCTTTTTATAAAGTCAGGGAAGATATTGGTTTCTTTCATCAAACCTATGATGACTAAGAAGCTGATGTTTATGAAGGATTTGTTCTCTACCTAGAGGAAAAAAGGAAAAAAGAACAATTCACCAAACCTATTTTTTTTTAAATAAACTTATGCAAATTACCCTAACACTGAGGTTCTGGAAAGCCTGTGAAAACGGACCATTCAGAGTTTTTTTTTCCCTCTATTCAAAAATAGGGAATAGTAAGTTTTCACTCTAGTTCCTATTTATAATTTTAAGTTTGTATTTTCTTACATGATTTCTTACTGTTTAGTAAGAGTGGGGGATGGTAGAAGAAAGTGGGTGTTTTGAGAAGCATGGAAGACCAGGAATCAGTAGCTACTACCTACAACAACAAAACAATACACAAATATTTTAATTAATTTTTTTTCCATCACAGAATTTTTTTACCCATTGGTCCCAAAAAATACAATGAGGAAATCTCTTCTTGATGAAATTTTGGGTGTAGCCTTATAGAAATCTCTCATTTAATCATAAGCTGTTCTGAATTCAATGAATCCTCACTCTCCCTTAAATTAAGTTTAGTGGGCACATCTGTTACATAATGTATTGTGATTACACATGACTGCTAAAATTGTTTACAGAAAGCTTTCTGCATTTCTTGGAATGGCTTCCTCCCAGAGAAACTATGGGAATTAGTTACAGTTGGTAAATGCTATAGCGGTACTAACTGGTTAGAGCAATCATCATGACTCTAGAGTTTACACTTGATATTCTGATGGGCAAAGTTCCCAGATAGAATTCTGGCCAACAGGGAACCATATTTAAGCTTTTTTTTTTCTGTCCTGTACTGCTTAATTCAATTGAGTCACTTGTGATTTCCTGGGTTCCTCTTCTACCATATGCCTCCTTCCCAATGTAAATATACATAACATATATTATGTATAATAATTACATCATATTCTTAAGTATATGTATCTTAGGTAGATCTAGATCTTACTGAAGTAATCTTTTGATAAAAGAAAGGTTGATAAACTATATTTAACTTGTGGCTCAGGAGTCGAGTACCTGCCTTACACGTGAGGCACTGGGTTCAATCTTCAGCACCACATAAAAATAAATTTTAAAAAAATATCGTGTCCATCTATAACTAAAAATTTTTTTAATTTAAAAAACTACTTAATTATGAAAAGAAAAAAGTAACAAGTTATACATATATGAATGAGCACTTTTTTTAAAAAATTATTGTAGTTATAGATGGACAGCATGCCTTTATTTTATGTGTTCATTTTTACGTGGTGCTGAGGATAAAACCCAGGGAGTCACAGGTGGCAGGCAAATGCTCTGCCACTGAGCTACAATCCCAGACCCTGAATGAGCACTTTTTCACATGTCATTACTGCTGTAACATCAAAGTTGTGAGGAAGGAATGATGTCATGGCATTGTTTCCTGCCAGACACTCAGAAATCTCTTAACAGATACTAGCAACTACTTTTGCATCTTATTACATAACTATTACTGTCAATTTTGAGAAATGTTTCGCCTAACCTGAAAGAAAGTGTATTCTCTGTTCATATGGAATTATGGTCAATTTATACCAGTTAGATAAGCCTTACTCTATTCTTCAGATCTTCTCTATACTTATTTAGTGAATCATTTTTTGTCTAGAACAGGAATTGGCAAACTATAAACTGTAGGCAAACCCACCCACCTAAGTCTATTTTTTATAAATAAAGTTTTATTGGTACATGGACACATGGGTTTATTCATATAGTGTCTCTGACAGATTTGCACATGTATCCCAGAAACTGTATAACCTTCAAAACCTAAAATATTTACTTTGTCCTTTTCAGAAAAAGTTTGCTGACCTTACAACAGAAGAAGAGAAAATCCAAGCTTCTTGCTGCTATTTTGTTTGAGTCAACTCCTTATACTTAACAGCAAATTTTAGTATTTGTATTTTAGAGCCATATTACCTATACTTTTTAAAAATATATATATTTACTTTTTAGTTATAGATGAACACAATGTCTTTATTTTTTACTTTATGTGATGCTGAGGATTGAACCCAGTGCCTCACCCATGCTAGGTGAGGTCTCTACCTCTGAGCCACAACCCCAGCCCCTTCCCTGATACTTAAAGATTCACTTGATATTCTATTTGTATCATTTTGAAATGGTACTGTTTGTCTAATCTATTTATGTTTTGCGGTGAAATTTAACCTTGAGATCTGTGTTATTAAATCCTGATTTCTCTTTGTTTCCATCTCTCAGATATGTCATTCCTATCTTTTTACAGCCAGCTTGTTATGGTTGCATCTCTTTCTAAATATTCATTCAAAATGTAATGTGATGCAAGTTGAATTTACCCCATTTGTCTATATTTTATCATTACTGTTCTTAATTGAATCCCATCATTTTCTATTTTTCTTCATAACTATCTTTTGTTCAAGGGGATGTCTATATGTGAGGAGAGAGAAAGAGAGAGGGGACTAGGGTCCAACACTAGAAAGTTTAAGTAGAAGAGGGTTTACTACCAGGTAGTTTGATGGCTTGTGGAATTGGGAGAAGGGCGTTTTTTTTGTTCCTAGGACTGCACAGTCTCAGCATGCTTGTGGTTGAGAAACCCAGGTGATGTCTACAGAATGTACAGAAAGAGGTGACCATGACATTTACTTTTTCACACTCAGGAAAGCTTCTCTTCCCGTTGTGGCTTGGTATTCTTTCCAGGGACACTGGTTTTCACTATAATCTCCACCAGGAAACCAAATGCTTTGCACTCCATCTTTTTCTTACTCACTTCCATGCTCAAATATCTGTGAATGTTTCTGTCTAGTAGATTCTAAAACACATCTGGAACCCCAGCACATGAAAGTCTGGGAAATGTAAATTTTAGCTATCCGTTCCCTGCGTTCTGGGGGGGATATTTAAAAATATACAAATGGCAAACAAGCCAACCTACTATATCCATCACTTTGTGCTCATCCCTACTTCAAATAATATGCATAGTTTCAAAAATACAGCTCACTTTAAATAGTACACATAAGTTTCTATTTCTTTTTTTTTTTTTAGTGAGAGAGGAGAGAGAGAGAGAGAAAGAGAAATTTTTAATATTTATTTTTTAGTTTTCAGCAGACACAACATCTTTGTATGTGGTGCTGAGGATCGAACTCGGGCCGCACGCATGCCAGGCGAGCGCGCTACCACTTGAGCCACATGCCCAGCCCAGTTTCTATTTCTTCACAATATTAATTGAAGTCTGTTGCCTCTCAATATGAAATATGAAGTATCCAGATCAATCTAATATCTCTGAAATAGGAAATAGAAAAGAAAAAAACAAGTTCATTTCCACTCCATGTTTTCTCCCCATCTGTCTAATAACTTATATTAGTCACATTGCTGTTTTAAACAGTCAAAGGTTACAGCACCTACATTCCGTCTTATAGCTATTAATCACTAATGCAATTGGCATTAGCTCTACATTTTTGTGGTTTTAGTTATGCTGACAATCTTTTCACACTATGACTATTTCATTTTCTGACTTCTTTATTTCATACTTCTTGTGTTTGCCTATATTATTGAACAAATATGTCTACCTTATAAAGTTTGTAAAAATTTAAAATAATGTATATAAAATACCTGGTTCATTAACCAGGTATTTTATATACATTATTTTAAATTTAGATAATTAGTAAAATTCTGTTTTATTGCTATTGTTATATTTATTAAGAAAGTAAAAGAAGTTGAAAGGACAAAATTAAGAACATAAGATAATCATAGAACGCAATTATGGCACATGGTATATCATGAATAAATGTGAGGCTCAATTTTTTAATATATTTATTTTTAATTTATATATAACTACATAATGCATTACAATTCTTATTACATATGTAAAGCACAATTTTTCATATATCTGGTTGTATACATGGTATATTCACACCAATTTGTGTCTTCAAGGCTCAATTTTTTCTGACTATGAAGAATGCTAGATTTCACAATTTTACATTCTATTAAACTATATTCTGACACTCAATTAAATAACTTGTCATTCTATGACCTGAGACAAGTTGTCCAATTTAAGAGGCCTCAGTTCAGCCATCAATAAATGGAAACAGTGTTCATAATCCCTTCAGCCGCTTACAATTCTATATTGTATTTCATGACTCTAGGTGGATAACCTGTAACTATTTTTAGAATCTAAGTTTGCCTTCCTCCAGGTGTTCTGAACATTCCTTGACATATTTTCTGTACTGTCAGTTAATGTGTATGACAGGGAATGTCAACTAATTCTGATATTAATCTAAAAAGGCTATCATTAAAAAAGAAGTTTCTGTCATGCTTGTAAATATCAAGGAACAGTGATCTTTTTTCTAAAATTGTAGGCTGACCATGTCATTGTAGTTCTTTTGCAAAATGTAAAACAAAAATCTGACTTTGCTTGTATTCAAATCCAAAGTAATATTTTGGGAAACTCTGGAGCTATTTTAGCTACTTATTTGAAGAAGAAAAAGTCAAATTTAATTTGACCCAGTTAATATATATGTAACCATTGGAGTACATTTTTTTCCTCATGGCTTTCAATATGTTCAAAGGTTCATTAAAATAAGGAAGATTATTGAAACTAAAATAAAATGAGAAAAACCACTTGCATATAACTATGGGTTATTTTTAAATGATTGTATAGTGGTTAGGGGCTTCTAATGCCCTACTTTGGAACATTAAATTGCAAACTCATAATTGCATATCTTGGTACTAGTTTTCTGAAATGTGAACCAAGAAATTTTTAAAATACTTATGAACCACACAGCAATAATTTTCCAAAACACCGAAAATATCACTGAAATTGGAGATGATGGGAATATAGCAAAGCAAAGTATTAAAATTTGGAGGGAAGACACTTTTTTGAATCTGCAACATGGAATACAAATTTGACTGAGATTAAATTTGCAGTGGCCAATCTTATAATGAAGATTATTGTAGAAAAGTTAATATAATTATGTGTGTGTATTCTAAGTCCATGTATAATGTTTGGGACTTGTGTTAGTTCCAGTAACTAGCAAAAAAAAAAAAAAAACTGAAACAACAATAACAAAACTAGCTCCTTCCAAGGAAATTCTGACTTTGGAAACAACAACAATAACAACAAAAAAGTGTTATCGGGAATCCATTTGCAAAAGTTGAAAACAAATCTCCTACTTCCTCCTACTTCTTATAGAACAGGGGTTTTGTGAGTTGGTTTATCCGAAAGACACCACCACTAACAATGATAGTAACCAACTGAGAAAAGTCATACCCTTAGAAAACAGATAAGCCTCACAAACTACTGGATTTATTTTAAGTGTCTAGGCATCTGTATGGTATTGAACTTAGAAACTAAATTATTTGCATGTATGTTCATATGACTCAAGCTTCCCAACTAAGAGCTATGTGACTTTAGGAAATCATTTCATCTCCCTAAGCTACCTATGAAGGTTGTTTCAAATTTTATTTTTTTTAATTCATTATACAGGTACAGTAGTGCACACCTGTAATCCAGCTACTGAGGAAGCAGAAGCAGGAGTATCACAAGTTCAAGGCCAACCTGGAAATTTAGCAGGACCCCATCTCAAAATATAAAAAAATAAAATTAAAAAAAGAACATTCATGCAAAATGACAAGGCTGCATACAGATGTAACATTATTGCATTTTGAAAGGAATGTCATCAAGAAATATTTAAGCACATACATTTCCATTAGTTAGAGAAGAGTTAAATGTTTTGAAGCAACATTTAAATTCACTGCAATGCCTTAATATATAAGTATTAACAATTCTTATCACTGTTTCCTTAACCATAGTTAACTTTTAATTATCAGCAGTGGATTGCCTGCACAGCAATTTATCAACAGTGAAACTTCATACCCACAACAGAAGCATTGTACTAGGATATGCTTTGATTACTTTATCAGTGAAATTTTAATTAAAATGCAATGTGCAATGCTAAAGGCAAAATTGCTTAGGGTTTTTTTTCAAGAAACCCAGAAAAGAATCTTTAAACATATTTCATTTTCTACTGCTATCTCAACATCCTAGAAATTATAGGGGAAAAGTGCAGCAATACTTGGAAGATTATTTAATAATCCTATCTTGAATATCTACTGTTTGCAATTTCCATGATTTTAAGAAAACATTTATCTGTCTCTCTACATACATGTAATTTCTAGGATTTTTTTTTTCAAAATAACCGAGTAGAGAAAAGTAAAATTATATGTACGGGGACATACATTAAATGACACAAGCTCTGTGTTTTCTTATTATGGAAACTGAGGAAGACATTCACTTTAGAATTCTCTCCACTTTTAAAATTTTATGCTGAAATTGTAATAATGAAAGAAAAAATAATTAGGTAATTTGATAACCTATAGATACAAATAGAAGAGAAGAAATCCTAAGAGTTAATATGACATCAATAGGTTTTAAATGTATCGTGTCACATTGTAACCCGAAAATATATGCCCTTACTACGTGTTGATCAAAAATAAATTGATACTTTTTAGAAAAGCAAAAGATCTTCAAAACATACAAATTGGAATTTTATTTAGACAGTAACATGGTTGTGTTATGATGCCAACAACTTTTCTTCTCTATTTATAGAACAATTAGTTTGTGTTCAATATTAACTTTTCTGTCACTATAACATTATTTTATGTCAATAAAACACTAAAGTTTTAAATACAAGTTATCAAGTATAAAAATAAAATTCAAAAATGAAGCTTGTTATTTAAATGTTTCACAAATTGACAAAATACATAAAAATATATTTTTACTCCTACCAAACCATACCATCAATTATTTGATAAAATGATGAAATACAGATTTCCAGGGTAAATGACTATAGACTGTTTGCTGCACCTGCAAAGACAAGTGAAGAATTAACTAACTTGAGAAACTGGGCTTTTTATAGAATTATCTAGATTGGATCTTTATGCTAACTCAAGTCCCTGGATAAAAAAACTAGCTCTCCACTTTCTCTTACCTTTGTAAACACTATCTTTTTTTAAAAAAATTTTGTGTCATAGAGATAAAGTGAGCTTTTCCTAGCACTGAACTTCAGCTTAAAATAAGCACTAATTTCAAGTGAAAACATGGAGTGATTTGGGAACGTTTCTTCTGCTGCTTTAAATGTGTGTGGACTGATTGCATAATGACAAAAGCAGTCAGGTTGCTTAATTGGAATAAGAGTGCTCGCTGGGGCAAAATCGGAGTCTGTTCGTGTCTGGAAGACATTTTTACATTTACAATATGCTCACATCCTCCTGAAGTGAATTGCTGGTGAAATTTTGCAGACTATATTAGTTCTAATGTCTGTCCTACATGTTAGTATTGTCTGGACCAAACGTATATAGCACACCATTTTTGTTCCTCCAAATTCAGGAAATGTGGAAAACTAAAGAGACATCACAAGGATCTCTGCTCATCTGACTTCATTTTTTTATATTTCAAGACAAACATTTTCACACCTTAGGGACTCTATATTTGCAATTCTCAGACACATGTTTGATTCCTCATTATCACGTCTAAAGTCAATACTGTCCTCTCAGGTTTTTCTGACCGTTCAATGTAAAGTAGATTCACCCAGTTAATCCAATGCATTGTCCTCTGTCATTCTCCTCTTTGCATTTTTCAAGAGTTAAAATTGTCATTTAGTTATTTCTATGTTTATTTTCTGTATCTGAAGGGACAGAATATAAACTCTGTGAGGATGCAGACAGACCTTGGTTCCCTTCTACAGTATCTGGAACACCACCTGGCAGGTGGGTAATGTTCAGAAAGATGTTTTTGAGTGAATAAATGACTAACTAAAGTGAATGAAAAAATTCAGATAGAGATTTTTTTTAAATATTATCAGGGATTGGTCATCAATTAAAAATAGCAATGGCAACACTTTCATTAGGATGGATGACTAAGTAAGCACTGAGATCAAATCGATTCATGAAAACAAGGGCAAATTTATCACATACAGCTGAACTCTTTACTACAACAACCAGTTTCTGCCCAAATCTTCACATGGGAGAGTTATCTGGGTCTCTCTACCTTACATTGATCTTCAAGACCATCCTAATCCAGAGTGATCTTACCTTCATTTAATTTTTAATCACATCTGCAAAACTTATTTCAAATAAGGTCACATTCTGAAGGTCAGGTGGACCATTGTTCAACCCACTATAATGGTCAAACTACTACAGAATGATGGTCCCTGTCCCATGTTCTACCATCTTTAGAGTTGTGAGGTGGAGTGGGCATGTTCTCCCCTAGTTTTCCCCCTTCCTTCAGGCCATTATTTCTTAATCTTGTATTAAAATGCTCTCCTTGATACGTATGTCAATTGGCTAAACTATGTTCTTTCTTTCTGGTTCATTTTTAATTGATCCCTTTCATTCATCAAAACCTAAAAAGGTTTCAACCTGCATGTGAATGAACCTATAATAAATACTCAAGTTATTTGATACTCTGTTCCATCTTTACTCCAACTCTTCAGCTTTCTACTCCATGATTCATACCGTAGGTTGGGAATTATAAAACCAGCAATATCAAAAATGGTCAAATATAAAACAATGTCATTTACTTTAGTATAATATAATTTGTCTCCAATTCTCTGTTTCATTATTCTCCTGTCATACTTCCTCAAAAAGCATCTCAATCCTGGGTCAAACTCATTGTGCTTTTTCTGTCAGACTTGTTGTCTGGAGGAATCTACACCAAGGCAGGAGATCACCAGTTGACAATCTTAGTTTTCATGAATTGTTGTGTTAATGCTGCCTGTAGGAGCTCTTAGTCATCCTTTTCCTTGTTCTTCATGGTGATGATTTCAAAACCTTCTCCCTTCCCACACCACCCATCACACCCATCATGCTACCTGTCCTCCCACGCTAGAAAGGAAACAAAAGCCAACAGATGGAAAGTTTCATTTCCTGACACACCACTTGAAAGTCTGTGCTGCATGTACATCTTCTTGTTTCCATCCTTTTACATTCACGTGAAGTACCCTCACTTCTTATTTAAGAAGTTTTGTACACTATCACTTAATCTTCAAGGGTATCTGTTCCTCTACTGATTATTTCCCATGGGCTACTTGCTTATAGTGCCTATTTCAAGCAGAATTCAAACATAAATTAACTTATCAAATACTTAGTAAGCACTCACTATATTCCAGGTATCATGTGAAACATTGTAAATTTATTTTTTTAATTTTTATTTATATATAACAGCATAATGCATTATAATTCTTACTACACATATAGAGCACAATTTTTCATATCTATGGTTGTATACATAGAATATTCACACCAATTAATATCTTCATACATGTACTTTGGATAATAATGATCATCACATTCCACCATCATTTCTAACCCCATGTTTCCTCCCTTCTCCAACACCTCTGCCCTATCTAGAGTTCATCTATTCCTCCCAAGCTCCCTCTCCCTATCCCACTATGAATCAGCCTCCTTATATCAAAGAAAACATTCGGCATTTGTTTTTTGGAGATTGGCTAACTTCACTTAGCATTATCTTCTCTAACTCCATCCATTTACCTGCAAATAACATTATGAATCTAATGAACAAGATATTCACTGCCACTGCCTTCATGAAGCTTATAACCTATAAAACAAGAAAATAATTGAACAGACTGTGTCCTCTACTCATCAAACATTTTCTCACTTATTTCATTTGTGTTTTCATTCTGCTTATGATTTTGTCATACAAAAATCTTTTTTCTTACTTTTAATTTTTTTCCACTTTTACAAAGTCAAAGTTTTTACTCTTTAATTGATATAGATTTTGATACATAGAAAGTCATTCTTAACATGCAGATTATAGAGGAATTCACTACATTTTCTTCTAGTGATTCCATGGTCTCTTCTTTCATGGTCATATTTTCAGTAATTTTGAATTTATTCCCATGTATGGTCAAAGTAGAGACCTATTTTTTTTCTTTTGCTGAATGACCATCTAGTTGACACTGCACCATTTATTAAAAGGTCTATCTTTGCACCTAGAATTTTTATATCATGTTTATTAGACACAAAATTAATCTATTGCTTGAATTTCTATACTATTCCATTGGTCAATGTGTATGTTTGGACAACAGTTCCATACTAGTTAATTAGAGAGGCTCTATAGCTTGCTTTAATATATAAAGCTATGTCTACCCTAGCATAATTTTTTAATGCTTTCTTAGTTATTTCTGCATGCCTCCTTTTTAAAAAATCAACTTCTATTTTAAAAAAGAAAAAAAAACTAACATGGATTGTGGGTAGAGCATGTACTTAACATGCATGCTGCCCTGAGTTCAAACACTAGAACCAAAAATAAATAAACAAAACCTGATGACATTTTTATTGGGGTCACAGTAAATTAGGAATTAACTGAGGGAGACCTCACACCTTTATAATGTTGAGTCATTCAAGTCATTCAAGAATAAGGAGTGTCATGAAGACAAACAACAATAAGTGTTGGCAAGGATGTGGGGAAAAAGGTACACTCATACCTGCAAATTTTGCAGCCAATATGGAAAGCAGTATGTCCTTGGAAAACTGGGAATGGAACCACCATTTGTCCCAGCTATCCCTCTCCTTGGTCTATACTCAAAGGACTTAAAAACAGCATACTACAGGGACCCAGCCACATCAATGTTTGTAGCTGCACAATTCACAATAGCTAAACTGTGGAACCAACCTAGATGCCCTTCAGTAGATGAGTGGATTAAAAATGTGGCATGTATACACAATGGAATTTTACTCAGCAATAAAAGAGAATAAAATCATGGCATTTGCAGGTAAATGGATGGTGTTGGAGAAGATAATGCTAAGTGAAGATAGCCAATCCCCAAAAAACAAATGCCAAATGTTTTTTCTGTTATAAGGAGGCTGATTCATAGTGGGGTAGGAAGGGGGAGCATGGGAGGAATAGACAAACTCTAGTTAGGGCAGAGGGGTAGGAGGGGAAGGGAGGAGGCAGGGGGTTAGCAATGATGGTGGAATGTGATGGGCATCATTATCCAAAGTGCATGTATGTAGACAAGAATTGGTATGAAAATACTTTATATATAACCAGAGATATGAAAAATTGTGTTCTATATGTGTAATAAGAATTATAATGCATTCCACTGTCATTTTTTAAAAATCAATTAAAAAGTGTAAAAAAAATAGAATAAGGAATGTCTTCTCATTTTTAAAGCTACTTTTGTGTTCTCCAATAGGCCCTCAAAAACCCTATTTATGTAATTTTATAATTTCTTTCTAGATTCATCTCTAAGTAAATATTTTATGTTGCTGTTACTAATAGAATTTTTTCTTCCACTAGTATCTAGTAATTGTTTGTATACATAGAGTACTGATTTTTGTCTTGTTAGTTTTCTATCCTACTTCCTTACCAAATTCTCTTTTGTTAGTTTTATCACTGCTTCTATAGGTTTTCCAGGTGCACTATCATATTATCTGAAAATGGAATTTTGCTTTCTTGTTTTCAACTGTCATTTCTGTAATTTTTTTTTCTTTTTTCTTTTTGGTACCAGGGACTTAACCATAGGGGCACTTAACCACTGAGCCTCATCCCCAGCCCTTTTTATTTTTAGACAGCATCTCACTAAGTTGCTTAGGGCCTCGATAAATACCTAGGCTGGCTTTGAATTTGCAATCATCCTACCTCAGCCTCCTGAACCACTGGGATTGTAGGCATGTGCCACCATGCCCAGCTCTAATTGGTTTTCACTCCTCAATTATATTGGTTAAGACATTGGTATAACATTATGTAATAGCAGACAGATACAGGGGTCATTCCTGACCACAGTAGGCAAGCTTCTTTCAATAAGGCACTGGTATGTGTTTTTTATAACATTAAGGAAGCATCATCAGTCATAATATCCTGAGAATTTTTTATCATCATCATCATCATGTTGAATTTTGTTACTGAACTTTAGTGGTGCTAGAGATTAAACTCAGGCCCCACACGTGCTGGGCACATGTCCCACCTCTGAGCTGACCCTCCAGCTATTATTAAATTTCCTAACTGAGAGCCACACTTGTATGCCTGGCATAAATTCCATCTGGACATAATATAAGCAGCTCAGGTTAGCTTCACAAAATGCCACATATTAGATGACTTAAACAACAAAAATGTATTCCACACATCCCCAGAGACTATAAGATCTGGGGCCAAGGGGTGACAAGGTAGACAGAGCTTTGATCTGTGGTCTCTGTTCTGGGCACAGAGGTGGCCACCATCTCATTTGCTGTGATATGGCCTCTTTCTTGCGCATGTGCAGGGAGAGAGCTCTCTGTGTGTCTTCTTATAAGGATTCCTGTCCTATGGGGTCAGGCATGTCAATAAAGACCCCGTCTCCAAATACAGTCACATTGCGGATTAGGGTTTCAGTCTATTAAAGTTGCGGGGGACACAAACATATGGCCTGTAACATTCTGCCCCTGGCCTTTCAAAATTCACCTTCTCATTGAAAGGCAAAATACACTCATTCCATCCCACCAGTCCCAAAATTCTTCACTCATTCTAGCAACAACTTTAAAGTCTAGAATCTAAAGACTCATCTAAATATCATCTCAATCACATACCAGTAAGACTCATGGTACAACTCATCCAGAGGCAAAAATCCTTTGGGTGAACCCATGAAATCAGACCAATATGTGCTTCCAAAATAAAATGGTGGGACGGGCAGAGGCCAGATATTTCTGTTCCCAAAGGAGAAATTGATTAAGAAGGAAACTGGGATGGATCCCAAGTAAGTCAAGAACTTAGCAAGGCAAATTCCATGAGGTCTTAAGGCTGAGGGGAGCCACTTTAGGTTCAATAGTCTGTCCTCCAGGCCCAAGGGGTGCCAGATTCATGTTCATGGGGTAGCCTTAGTCCTTTAGCAAAGAGGGGCATCCCTAACCATGCGGCTCTCTATATGGCCCTGACCTCCATGTCCTAGGAGGAGAGGGTCCTGTTCTCTATGATGTCAGTGGCAGGCCTGATGATATCTGAACCACCTTTAGAGTAATTCTTCTCTTTATGTAAAGACTAATACACATTTGTAGCCAAAGAGCTCTGTGGTCCAATCTTATATAATCCAAGAAGTCTGAGAGCCTTCATTCATTCATTCATTCATTCATTCATTCATTCATTCATGACTTTTCCTTCCCCTATAGTTCAAACTGGCAGGGTCTCTGCTGACATAATCCCATCTCTATTCCTGACTCCCTCTGAGATGGCTGATTAAGTCTATGACTTTTACCCATGATCTTTTTACCAAATTATCATTCAGTTACACTCCTAGCCCTCTCTCCAGAACAAGTTGCTTCTCTTTTTTTTTTTTAACCCATATGAATAGACTAAGATTTTCCACATATTCAATTTGTGTTTCCTTGTCCATGTTTTTCTGCTTATCCCTGTCATCTCCAGTTCATCTTTCACCTCTCACATTTTACCATGAGCAGTCAAGAGGAACCAAGCTGATCCTTCAACACTTTTCTTAGAAATCTCCTCGGCTAAATATTGAATGTTGTTGCTGGCAGGTTCTATATTTCACAAAACACTAGAACACAGCTCAGCCAAGTTCTTTGCCACTTCATCCCGGGTTTACCTTTCTTCCATTTTCCAATCATCAGTTCTTCATTCCTAAGTAAGACCTCACCAGAACAATCTGTAATGTTCACATTTCCACTAACATCTCATGACTGCGTTCTTTCCAGTTCTACCTGAACATCCATATTTCTACCAACAATCTCTTTATAGCAGTCCAAGCTTTTTCTATATGCAACCCAAAATTCCCCTAGCCACTATCTGTTACCCATTTCAAAAGCTGCTTCCACATTTTTAGGTATTTGTTATAGCATATCCCACTCCTCTGTATCAAAATCTATGTTAGTCAGCTGAGGTTGCAAAATACCATAAACTGAGTGCCTTAAACAACAGAAATTAAATAACTCAGATTAACTTTCAAAAAAAAACCCAGAAATTTATTTCTCCTGGTTCTGGAAGCTGGGCAGTCCAAGATCTGGTTGCTATCAGACTGACTTTGGGGTCAGGGCTCTCTTCCTGACTTGAAGATGACCATCTTACCTCTGTGCTCACAGTGTGGAGAGAGAGCAAGAGCAAACTGACTGGTGTGGCTTTCTATAAGGTCACTAACCTACTAGACCAGGGCCTTGTCTTCCTGAACTCCTCCCACACTAATTACCTCCCAAGGTTCCTTCTTGAAATACTATCACTGTAGGCATTAGGGCTTCAACATATGAATTTTAGGGGTACAAAAACATTCTGTTCATAGCAGACAGTGTATTATTAGTGGCATTGCCCTCACTAACATTTGTCAAATATTTCTAATATTTACAAGGAATTAGTCTGTAATTTCCTTTGTTCACTATGTGTAGCAGGTTATATGTCAATTTATTCCTGTTTCATAAATGAATTTGAATGTTTTCCTTCAGTTTTTAGGATCTTCTATTTGGTACCAGGGATTGAACCTAGATGCACTCTGCCCCTGAGCACATTCCTTTTTATTCTTTATTTTCAGACAGGATCTCACTAAACTGCTGGAGTTGGACTTGAATTTGTGAGCCTCCTGCCTCGGGCTTATGGGCTGCTGGGATTACAGTCTACACCACCAGGTCCAGCGCTTTTTAAGTTCTAACTTGTCTCTAAATATTTGGTAGAATTATTCAGTGAAATCATTTGTCACTGTCACTGGTTACTGTTTTTCTTTTATAATTCCTTCACAATTTTATATTTTATTTGAAAATTTATCTTTTCAGTCTTTCCAGCCTCACTGGAGTTAATTCTGGTAAACTGAATTTCCATTTAAAATATTTTATTTATTCATATAGAGATCTGTCTGAACTTCTCCCAGTGACTGAGGACTAATCTAGATTTACTTTTGTTTAGAAAGAAAAAGACTAAATTTACAAAAATAAAGATTTTTTTGTACTCAGGCATCAGGACATATACATATTATAATTTTTTAACTGCAATAACCATTGCTTCTGTTTATCTGCATTTTATTTATCAGTTTTATTTTACTAAGAATATGCCTTTACTCTTAGCCGGTAGGAAAATTGATGACAGACTCCTCAAGGTCAGCAACTTGTCTTCTCCATACACCTTAAACTGCTATAATATGTAACACAGCACAATTCTCACAGTAGGTGTTCAACAAATATATAGTATTATGAAAAGCAATATGGAACTCTAATAGATACTTGACATTTCATAATGATTTTCTATCAGCATGTTATCCTGAAGTACCCCATGCTAGGAACAAAAATTGACTTAAGGAACCACATCTTTATATAAAACTTTTAACAGAATAGTAGCTATGCAATTTTACTATACTCTGCAAATAACTCTAAATAATGTATTTAGAGTAGCAATTGTCAAGAAGCATGAATAAAAAAAATGATAATTTGACATTTAAAAGAGTGAAAGTTATACACCATTAACCACAAACAGAGAAATATGTGAAAATTTTTTAAAAATTGGACCTGCCAAAGAAAATATTTATGAACTATTCGGAGTTCAAGGACATGTACATTTATGTCTAAAATAAGTTGGCTGGTTTTTGGATGCCCTTGTCAAAGATTGACTTTCACCTACTTTCACTCAATGAATGAGTGGCAGTCTGGCTGTTTACAGGGAAGGAATCTGGGGATCCATTAAACCTTTCAAAATCTCATTAATGACATAATCATACATTTTATGGGAGGCAATCATTTCTTCAGATGAGTCCTGTAGTTCACTTTCACCCTCTGAATCAGCTTCATTACTGAACATGAAAACAAGGTTCAGGCATCCCCCACTAGAGTCCCAGGTGAACTCCAGAACAGCACTTTCATGAGCCACCGATCCGCCCTCGTCAGTGAGCTGTCCATCAGGGGAGAGTGACTTTGAGATAAACTTCACTTTATATGTACGTTTCACTCATGGTAAGCTTCTGACCATAGGAGATATAAAACATAGATCCTTTCATTGAAAATCATCATGTATAACATCACATGGTATCAGTTCAGAGTGAAAAATCTCATCTGAGTGTAGTGATCGAAGCAATTATTCTAATAAAAAGAAAAAAAATAATCAGACGTCATTAATCTAAGTTTGATTTGTTCTATTTAATAGTAACCAGATAGTTGAAATGAATATGCCATTAAATTTTCAATTTTTAGATATGAAAGTACAAGAAGATGAAATTTACAAACACATTCAGATTAACCAAGTCTGAGTGTACCAAAAGCAACAGATTATATTGGGCAAGCTTTCAAAAATATCTATTCCTTATTAGATCCCTTCCACTGACTAATTCCACTGAAGGGATCTAATAAGTGTATCCTGTGGACCAAGAAAAGGAAAGTTCTCTGCACAGAATGACCTGTCATACACAGGTGTAGGCATTTGCATAACAGTAGAGATGATGCATATGCATGTGTTATAGTCTAAACATACTGAAATAAGTGTCTTAATAATCTACATTTCACATGGGAAGCATAAATATGAGAAAAATCAATGATCTACATAGTTTATCAATAAATTCAATTGGTATTTCAAGGTATTCATGGCTTTTATTATGGGAGACATTTGAATGATTTTGTCTCTATTTTGTCTGAAATATTTTATAATTCTGGTAATATGTTAAAGTTTTCTTTTAGATTTTTAAAACTATTTGCAATTCTTGACTTCATGTTTTACACTTATGGGCTGAGTCCAAGTCCAATCATGATGCTAAGAATTGCGACTCTCTTAACTACTTGGTGTCAGATACATAAATATCTCTGTATACATGCAGAAACTCATTCTTTCTGTACTCTTAGACACCTAGGGATGCAAATTGCAAATCTGACAATCACTCTACCTGCATTTTCCCATTTTCTCTTTCAAAACCAGTCACCAACTCCAGTGAAAGATATTTTCTGCCATTCGTTCTTGCTCTTTTCTGGTATCCTTTATCCACCTATCAACCTATCTACCTTCCCATTCACTTGCCTATATTTATACCTAAATAAATTCTTTTTATTCTTTCATTTCATCATGTCTCATTGACTCTTCACAAAATGACAAATCTTAAACCTGACTCACCAGTATGGCAGTTATTAACTATACATGACACCATGGTAGGTCTTTTAAGAGTATACTGAAAATTTTCCATGCCCAGTTTGAACCAAACCTCATCACCACTACCTGGAACATTCCTCATAGTCTTCCCTCTCCCCTGATCCACACTACTTAACATAAATGTTAAGAGCCCACTCTATGCCAGACTCAGGGCTAGAAATACAGCAGTGTGTAAGATCTGTGTGCTATCTGACTGTCAACCATCTTATGTCACCGTTGAGCAACCAGAAATAGGTAGGTTAGTAAATAATTAAATTATAGTAGATTTTTATGAATTCCATAAACAAAACAGTTCTAGTTCTAAATTATAATGGGAATGACCATTTGAGGCAGGGTAACCAGAAAAACTGATGAGGGTTCACTTAAGGTGAAAGGCTTAGAAAGGGAAGGAGCCTGTCACAGGAAGTTTAGAGGCAGAGCATCCCAGCAGAGATATCTGTATGTCCAAAATCCACGATGTGAGGATCAGAAAGGGCCTGAGTAACCAGATCAAAATGAAATAAGGGGAGTCAGGAAAAATGGCAGAGAAGTAGGTAAGGGGTTGTATTCATTTTCAGTTTCTGCATAACCAGTCCCCACAAACTTAGTGGCTTAAAAGAACATGCATGTGTTATCTAATCCAGCTTCTGTGAGTCAGGGGTCTGGACATAGATTAATGAGGTTCTTGACTCAGGATCTTAGTTTCACAAGTCTGCAACCCTAGTGTCAGCCAATGTATTTCTGTCCAGAGCTCAGATCACATGATTTTTTTTCTTCTACTTATAGGACTGAGAAGGGCTTAATTTTCTTGCAAGTTGACAGTCAAAGTTCACTTTGGGCTATGGCAGGTCATCCAACTTCTTTTCCAATGACCCTTTCACATGCCCCTTTATAGCATGCCACCTGACATCTTCGAGGCCAATAGTCTGTTACGATGCAAACTTATGTAATATAATTAGAATTATTGACCTATCGACTTATATTCTATTGCTTAGTAATGCCTAGTTCCCACTGCACCCAAAGGGAGAGCATTGTACAAGGATCCCTTTAGTATTATTAGTTGTAGTATTGTTAGTAGTATTAGTTTCAGCCACCATGCTCAATTATATTAGCTATGGTAAGGAATTTAAATTTATTCTAAATGAAATATGATTTTGTGGAGTTAATTTTTTGTTCCTATCATGGAATAAAGAAGAAAGGGAAATAGTTAAGAAGGCTCAAATCAGGTCACAGAGAATTGTTAACAAGGAGTTGTTAATTCTGCTTAGTGCCTCAGATATTTCTTGGGGAAGTTAGGCTCTAGGATAATGGGACTGATGCATGAAAATAGAAAGAGATGACACCAGAGGAAGATAACATCTGTGCAAAGATTGCAGGGAGACAAAAGCAGGGTGGTTCTGGTTGCACCATTGCAAAAATAGGTAGATACCAAATGGATTTGAGTGCACCAGGTTATTTTAGATGAGCTTTAAAGGGATCTATATTATCATATATACTAGTGTAGAAGATAAACCTGGTGCTAACAATAGGGAGAATGTATTGGAGGAAGGAATCATTCATCTGGTTAAGATGATCAGCATTTCCAGAGAAATTATTTTTTAAATTTCAATACATTTTGAAATCTTTGAACTGTACAACAAACAAACATCAGAATTGTTTTCTTTTAAAGGAGCTGTATCCTAGGTGGTAAATGAAATACACTTCTTCAGTTTTCTCACAAGGACTCCTCTGAAAGGTAGCAGTTTTAACAGAGTCTCAAAAGAACTAGTTCCCCTCCCTTTAAGTGGTAAGTTCCAGTTTGAAGCAAAATGAATTAGAGGTAAGGAAGCAGGCCTTGTCATTTATGTAATGTCAAGTAGAAGATTACGAATTCTACTGGGATTACAAGCCTGGCTGTTCTGTTTACCTTTATCCTCAGTCCCAAATACAGATTAGGTACTTCAAAATTATTTTTAAATGGACAAACAGATAAATAACCACACTATACAAGTAATGCTCCTATTCCAGACCACCATCTCTTTCTTTCCTGTTCTCTTTCTCCTGTCTTTCTTTTCCTTCCTAATGTCCAAATTTCTTATTGAGATTCAAGACATATTATAATCTGAAGATCCTGGTGAGTTAATGTTTATCTTATTTTGTGTTAGATTGAAGTTATGCAGATTGCCTGACTCACAGACTGTGTAATGCATGAGATTATTGACAATATGCACAGCAAACTCAGGTCTATTGCTTGAGTACTGGTGATGATTATACAGGAGCTTGTGCTGCCTTTGAAACTAAATTTAGATGATTGTTTATTTTAAGTCTTCTATTTAATGCTAAACTGATCATTAAATTGTGAGCTATGGAAGAACATCCCCTAGGGTGTTAGTTCTGAGAAAATCAGCAACAATTATGAGATAAAGAAGGGGAGATGAATTTTTATTAGTGCATGATTAAAGGTATGTTTGATATTTTCTTTAAACACAAATATTTAAATATCCTTTCTGAAATTTCTTCAACAAATAGTATATTAGAGTTAAGAATTATTTAGAACATTTCAATGTATTTTTTCACTTATTTTCCTTAAATTAAGGAATGATGCCATTTTATTTCACTTTAGAGAATTCTGGAAAATAAGATGTTCCTCTTTCCTTAGCACTGTGCCTAATAACTAGAAATCACTAATAAATATTTGTTAAGTAATGTTAAACTCAAAAGCTCCAAGTTATATTTATCATTCACTGGGGATTGAGTAAATTGCTCAGAAGAAATAATATGTACTTTATGTCAACTACTTTATTCTAGGTAATTTTAATATTTAATAAATATTGTAAATAATAGATGAATATGTAATGTTAACTATCTGCTTCAATAAATTATTTCCTTTGTGAAAAATAAGGTTAAGATTACATGAGGGAAAGATTATTTAAATAGAGTCTAGTTAAAATATGGCATATGGGAGATTTTAAAACCCTTGGTATTTTTCAATGTGGTTTAGAGTAATAAGAGGTTTGACATTTTAAATAATGTTTGCAGATCAGGTAAACCACAGAGAAGCAGAAGCAAATTCCAATACCGTTCATGACAAAGGTAGAGCTTCAGTCATTTCTGAATATCTACTACATGTTTGAAATTCAAGTCCCTTTACTGAAAATTACCTACTGTGCTTAAACTTGTGTGAAAAAAAAAATACTTGAAAAAAAGAAAAATTCATCAACAGCCGCACCACCTAGGAATAAACACTCAGAATTCTGCTACCTTTATTTTTACCATTGCTTCTTAGCTATATTAATATATGCATCATTTCATAGTAACTTAGGGGAAAGCTACAAATTTTGAAGCACACAGGCAAGAGAAAGACAAAAATACACAGAGTCCCATGAACAAATATAATGTGTTTTTTCAGTTTTTTTCTGTGTGTGTTAACATTGTCTTTTATGTTCTGTTTGTGAAGGACAGTTATCAGAGGAGTATTTTTCATGGAGGAAGGTATTTATTAGGGCTTCTTGAGAGAGGATATTTCTATGATTGGGTGGTTAATTTTTCTCAAGGGAAAATCAAAGAATCGACTTATTCAGCATAAATTTTAAAATATGAACAATAATTCCTCAAGTTTCTTGTAAGGGAAAGGATCATGATTTTATATACATAATTCTGATTTTTTGAAGAAAAATTTCCTTAGTGTCTCAATAATTTTAATGGAAGCAATTTCACACAGAGGTTAAGATCAAATCTAGACTCTGCCCCTTGGAGCCAAGTTACCTTGGCAAGTAATTTTACCTCTGCTTTGTGTTATTTTCTATAAAAATGAGTGGATGCTTCACAAAGTGTCCACTTGGAAGATGTCATATACAGATTAACTATGAGCTTCTGGAAAAGAATAGTCTCTCCTTTAATGTTTGAAGGAGCGTATATTTCAATAGACACCCCATGAATTTCACTGCAAAGGAAAACCCTTTGCTAGGGACTGGCAAATGAGCAAGTATAGGAAAAAAACAGTTGAACCAAACAAGCTTTGCCTCTTGACCACCATTAATACATCTCAACTTGATGTATTTCAAGGCTAGTAAAGAAAGTACTTAGCACAAAGATTAAAATTTTGAGCTTAAATTCAAGCAAGATATTAGCTGTTAACAGTCTTGGAGAAAATATTTAATGTCTCCAAGCCTCAGTGTCCTTTCTGTAAATGAGGAAAAGGAGATAGTGGTTTTCAAGTTAAAAAGTAATTGTGAAGATAATTCACATCAAGTCGCAGACACTAAATGAGCACCCAACAAATGTTAACTGCTATGACTCTTAATATTAATAAATCTAAAACCTTCTGTATCCTTGTTTTTTGTAATTCATCTCATCGTCTGGTTATCTGGGGAAAGTCTTACACCTTTGCTTGACTTCAAAGAAAGCTTCATGATGCTGTTGTTCCTTGAGCACTTGTGTCCCTAAGAAGTCATTTCTGATGCTTTCATGAGTGGAGGATGATTTGAATAAGCAACCATGGATCCCATTCCAACTCATTTTCGAAAAGGATTGCAGTTACATTTCTATTCCCCCTTCATGATAAAAATCTGAGACTTGGTTTTTGTTAGGAACCTATTTGTCTGCCTGGAGCCACTGGTATATCTCTCACATATGTCTCTTGTCCTGGTAAAGCTATCATCTCTTCTCTCTTATTTTACCTGGAACATTATGGTCCAGTTTTCAATCTCCATAGACTGTCTCATGTTAGGTCACTCTCTTAGACCATGCGTTTTAATATTTCCTCTATTCTAAACGTTCATGTTTCCCCATACTTCTCAACTCTCCCCAGAAGTATGACTGTTTTCACTGTTTTCCTTTGTCCTTTTCATTTACTTTTAGTAAATATTGGATAGCTTTTCAAGTGGCTTTGCTTCTGCTTATGTACTTTGTGCTCCTTGGTGGCACTGAAAATTTAAATTTAATACCATGTTATTAGTTTCTCTCTTGATTCTTCTTTACGGTATGCTTCTTTGAAATCTCCTATTTTCATGTCAGCTTGTTATCTTCATATAACATTCTATTCATTTGCCATCAGAGACATCATGTCTTCCTGTTTTCTAATGTAGACATCAAATTCTCTACAGTCTTTTTCTCCTAAATAATGTGGTTACACTGATTCTGATTCTAAACGATGGGTTTCCTTTTCCTTTCTTTACTGCAGGAAATTTACTTATGGACATAATTTCATTCTCTCTCTCATATCCCTCCCCTCCCCCACCACCATGCTTAAATAGGAAGTTTTCTATCCAGATTTAGCATTGCCAGTGGACAGAAACCATTTTATTATTTTGGATTTGGTTACATCAAGCTAGAAGATAAACTGACATGCCTGGCTCCTAGCCAGTTAAATTGTGCAACCATTTTATTTGAGGGTAAGTTTGTGTGTGTGTGTATTTTTCCCCAGTGGAGATTTCCTAGACCTGCAGGAGAGTTTTTTTTTTTTTCCTGTCCTCGTGGTCTAATTATCTGTCACTGTGAACATATGGTGCACATTAAAAAGCTTGATGTAAACTCTTGCTTTTTTGCCTCTGATTATACATATAGCACTTAACTTCATAGAGCTATATCTGTCAGGATTCATTATTTGGTTGCTAATAAATTGAGAAGTTCTTATGGGAGATACAGATGAGAGGGGCCCAAAATGCTAGAATTTCAAAAGCAGCATAAATAGTAGTACCACAGCTGGTCAGTGTACTGATCATCTCCTCCAAGATAAACCAATTTGAATAGCTATGCACATGTCATACTAGTTTCACAAGACTTCAGGAACAGGTGTTAAGTTCATAGTGCCTTGTTTTAGGATAGGAAAAAGAAAAGGCACATTGAAGAAGGCAGAGAGGGGAGTTGCCTGTGTCATCCTTGACTCAACTTCAAGCAACTGCAGCTCGGAGCGAGGAAGACTCCCCACCCCCTTGGGGGAAGGATAAGGAATTAAGTCCAGGGCTTAGACTTGAAACCCAGTGCCAGGCCCACCACAGTGTAACCCAGAGTCGGCAGAGCCTCATGACCCCTACCACGAAGCCAGTATCTGCAGATGAACCTTGGGAATAGTGTTAAGCAGGTGGTTAAGGGACATCTTGCACCTCCCCTACCCCAACTTCAGGCTACAAAGTGGGAAGTAAGACTCTCCCTGAAGCTAACCCAGGACTTGGCCTTGGAGCCCAGTGCCAGGTCTACCCTGATGAAATACAGTAACAGAAAGAAATCAAGGGCCCCTGTGTCCAGGCTACAAATCACAGATGGACCCTCTAGACTTACTCTGCCTTCAGGCAGAGAGACATGAGCCCTGGTGGGACAGAGTGGTTTGGGGGCTGGCCTTGTAGTGGATCTGGGGCATACATCCCTCCACCAACTCCATAGACTACACAGCTTCCTGAAACTGTAAGACCGGATGCAATCCTGCTTGGCATCAGCTTTGGTGGCCAAGAGCTGTCCCCAGTAGCCCCTGCCCTCATCTTCAAGCAGCACAGTGATACCTAGGTCAGTGCTCACAAACAGAGCCTCAGATCTTTCCCAACACCAAGTGGACACTTAGACTGTGGAGGGATGGACTTGTGGTTTGGCTTCTAGCTGCATCTGTACCAGCCATGTCACAGACCTACGTGCACCCCTGAGACTTCACAGCATAGCATAACATGAAGACAGGCTCGGTGTGCTGGGAGTAAGATAGGGCAGTAATCATAGGACATTGTCTTGCAAATTAGTGCTAAGATGGTGAAACTGAACACTAGGAAGATCCTAATGGCCCCTGTCCCCAGGATAGTGCAGGTGCCCCAGCACCAGGTAGACACATGCACCCCCATCTATCAGAATGCTATTCCAGCCAGCCTCGCCTGTGGTTGGATATAGCAGTCTTGAATTGTGAATCCATCTCAGCTTTAGGCAGCCCACAGCAGAGTTGGCCATGGGTCCTACCAGTGTTCTTACTGGTTCTAGAAGGCCATGGGTTCAGAGTATTACACAGAGTTTGCATCACGAATGGCCAAGGGACTTCCCACCCCACTCCTCCCCTGATAGGGGCTAGCACAATATGGAAAGAGTAACTATCTCCTTGGGGAAAGGAAAGGTGGTGGGCAACAAGTCATGGCATAAGAGCCTGGGGCTGGTCCTTCCATGGCCATCTTTGGAATAATGGCCCAGTATTTAACCACAAACCAGTGACTATGGATGAGACTTCCAGGCCTACCTGACCACAGGGAGAGTCCTGTGGAAGCCGGCTACCCTTTTTAGGTACAGCTCTGGTTTATGGGGAACAGTGCACCAACTGTAGACTTTGAGACAAACCTGGGATTATGCTGCCCTCTAGTGCTGAAATAGCAACAGCACACTCACAGCCAACTCACAACAAACCTGGATTTAGCGCGCCATCTAGTGTTGATATAGCGGAAATAACTACAAACTCTGAAGAGCCTGCTTAGAATTTCTGGAAAGACAGACTCAGAAAAAAAGGTAGGTAATGAAGACGAGAACAAATGCCTGAACCTTCAATGCCCAGATGTTGTTAAATACTAACAAGCATCAAGGACGTTTATTTCAAGGAATCATGACCTCACCTGTCAAAATAAGGTACCAGGAACTGATTTTATAGTAATCAATATGGGCAAACTTTCAGATGGAGAATTTGAAACAGCTGTTTTAAGAAAAATCAGGAGATTCAATAAAATACAGATAAAAGATTTAATAGTCTAACATATTAAGAAAACTGGGGAGATGGGAGCCATTTTTAAAGATCAAACAGAAATATTTAAGCTGAAAAATACACTATGCAAAATTTAAAACATAATAGAGGACATCAGTAGCAGAACAGATCAAATAGAAGAAGGAATCTGTGAGCACAAAGACAGACTATTTCAAAATACACAGAAGTAAAAAAGACGGGCATCTGCATTCCCATGTTTATTGTAGCACCCTTCACAGTAGACAAGAAATGGAGACAATTTAAGTGTCCATAATCAGACACGTGGGTAAGGAAAATGTACCTATAAACAATGGAATGCTATTCACCCATAAGAGAGAATGAAACCCTGTCATTTGTAATACTACAGATGAACTGGAAATAATTATTTTAAGCAAAATAAGCCTGGCTCAGAAAAATAAGTAGCACATGATCTCACTGATTTGTGGAACTTTAAGAAGTTGATTTTTTTGAAGAAGAAAATAGGATGCTTATTATTACCAGAGGTGGAAAGTTAGGGGGAGGGAAGGATAAGGAAAAGCTGATCAATAGGTACTAAGTCATAATTAGCAGTATGAAGCTCTGGTGTGCTACTGCACAGTGGGAGGACTATAGATAATGATAATGTACTGTATAGTTAGCTCTAAAAATAAATGAACCATCAAGACATGAAAAGACAGGGGAAGAGACTTACATGCATATTATTAAGTGAAAGAAGATACTCTGAAAAAGTTACTTATGGTATGATTCTGACTAATGGCATTCTGAAAAAGGCAAAACTGTGAAGATCATAAAAACACCCATGATTCCTGGGGGAAGGAGGGATGAATAGGAAGAGCAGAAGATTTTTTTCTGCACTGAAACTCTTCTAGATACTACTACAATAGTGGATAAATGTTATTTTGAATGTGTCCAAACCCATAAAATGTACGTGACCAAAAGTGAAACCTAATGCAAAATATGGAGTTTGGGTGATTATGATGTTTCCATGTAAGTTCATGGATTGTTTTAAAAAAATACACAGCACTGTGATTTTGGGTATCAGTAATAGGTGAGCTGTGGAGGAGACAGTATTACTGGGAACTCTCTCTGCATTTTCAACTCAATTTTGTTGTGAACCTAAAGCCACTCTTAAAAAAATAAGCTGTATTAATTTTTTAAAGGAAATCTGGACTTCCCATAGCCTGTTTTTTCTCTCAGGCATGTTGTTTCTTCCCCAACCACCCAGTCTCCCCAAGACATTCTTCAATTTGGACTTCAGATACAGCCTCTAGAGGTCAATTATCAAGCATCCCATTCCAAAATTACTGGAGTCAGAGAAGCAGATAGGACCATGACCCCAGGGAAGTCAAAGTAATGAAGTATCTAGAGCCTTATATGCACGGGCTTTTATAAGGCAATGTGGAATGATGGGAAATCACATCCTGTATGGGCTTTTGTGAAGGGTAAAAGGGTTCCACGTCTCTCAATCCCCCTTTAAATACAGAACCCAAAGCAGTATTTTTTCCTGACAAGATCTGGTTGTAAACTTCTCTGTGCTACAGTCCGTAATCATTTTGTATTCAAAGCAAATTTGACTGTACTTCGTGTCTGGCTATCTCCTCTGATTGTCTTTGAACTTCTGTTGCTGACAGCTATTTAATATCTGACAGCATTTCAGATTTCTGCCTATCTTTCTTTATGGTTCATTTTGTAAATGGAGTGGTGACACAGTCAGATTTTTTTTTAAATGCCTATCTTTACCGTCAGATTCATTTGTTTTATGTCTTGGCCTAACCTACAAATACTCTGTTAGCTTTAAAGCAGATTGTCAGTCTCAGTCCTAATGATACATGGGACCAGATGATTCTGTGTTGTGGGCAGCTGTTCTTTCTTTATAAGATGCTTAGTGGCATTTGTAGCCTCTACCTAGTAGATATACCAAAAGTGGCCCCCTCAGTGTGACAACCAAAATTATCTTCAGATATTGCCTAATGTCTGAAAGCAAAACTGTTCATAATTTACATTAGGTTCACAAAGATTTCAATACTAGCTTATGGATTCACTCTACAAATGATTAACCAAAATAATGGGAAATGTAGAGCACTAAAAAATTCCGTCTTTTTTTTTTTTTTTTTTTTTTTGGTACTGGGGATTGAACTCAGGAGCACTTGACCACTGAGCCACATCCCCAACTCTATGTGGAATTTTATTTAGAGACAGAGTCTCACTGAGTTGCTTAGCACACAGGCTGGCTTTGAATTTGCAATCCTCCTGCCTCAGCCTCCAAAGCCACTAGGATTACAGGCAAACATCACTGAGCCCTGCCAAATTCCTTGTTTCATCCTACCAATCACTATCCAATGAAATGCCATGCTCATATATGAATTACATAGGTTTGCATATATGTATAAAATCATTCGTTATTCATCATTACACTTTTTGAGAGTACTATATAATCAAGAATTCTGAAAAATTTTCCACTTAAAAGTGGATGTGCTTCATGGACGAGCCATACATTGCACTTAGAGCAGCTTTCCAAAGCATACTTTTTATGAATTTTCAGTAAGAATGTCAAAGATTTGTAACTCATATTGATTTTACAGGGCCCATGTTAATGTTTTATTGGAAATAACTGATTTGTGATGGATTACACATGTGGTAATCAAATGCAAATAAAGGTACTATTTTCACCTTAGTTTTCTTTTAAAATAAACGTCTGTAAAGTCTTATTTTCATGTGGTTAGTTTGCTGTAACAAAAATCAAATTTGCTTAGTTAAGTAAATGCAACACAAAGGATGATATCAGCTTGATTCCAATCCACTTCATTATAGCTGACTTCATTCCGTCCATAAAACGAGAAGTATGTTAAACCATGATGGCCCACCACTTCTCCTTAACTAACTAAACAAAAATGAGGCCTGTAAAAAATATCCTCATGCCAGGTGCAGTGGTGCACACCTGTAATCTCAGCACTTTGGGAGGCTAAGGCAGGAAGATTGCAAGTTCAAAGCCAGCCTCAGCAATTTAGTGAGGCTCTAAACAAGTCAGAGAGACCCTGTTTCTAAATAAAATATAAGAAAGGACTTGGGGTGTGGCTTAGTGGTTAAGACCCCTGGTTTTATCCCTGGTACCAAAAACTAAAAAAATAAATAAATAGAATTTTCATAAAATATCTTCATTAGAATGGGATTGAGCAGTAGCCACCATTTGGCTCCAGTTCTATGTTTGATGTCAAACCAACAGACTACTTAGCAATGTGGGTGGAGAACATACCTCTCAAAATTAAATACTGAAATCATAACTCATTTCCTTATGAGAGCCTTCTGAAAGCAAGGTAAAGTAAAAGAAAGTGTGTAAAACTGCTCAGGCATCTAGGCCAGTAGTTTATGCTACATGTCTTTGCATAAGTCCTCTCATGCTCTGCTTAGACTCTGTACTCTGTGGAACAATTTTGCATGATAAAGTGTTACCTGAATGTTTCACCTTTCTGTAAAACAGATTATACCGCTGCCTTCATGGTATTATTTTAGAAGACAAAACAGACTGCTCCAGATCCTGATTTACCTATTGGTTTTGATTTCATTTGTTTATGGCTTTTCTTCCACTTAAAATCAGAGGCCACTAGGTTTATGAGCTATGTGGAAGCAAATTTCCTTCTAGCAGAGAGATTTCAAGGGGCTAGAAAAGGTATGAAGATTCCATTAAGAATAATTATCAGAGGCCGGGAAGAACCAGAGAGCAGAAGGAGCAATTAGCCCATTTCACAGTCCCTCCAGGGTTCAGCCAGGTGTGTCCAATTTAAATATCATGGACAGGAACACATTTGGTGTTAGACTTTTATATGAGTTAACTGAGTCCAAATAATTTTATGCCACATTTAAATTGACCAACAACTTTCAACTCATTTTTATTAGCAGGAATTTGCAACAAATGCCAAGGGTATTTAAGATCATATCTGCACCTGAATATTGAAGAACTGAGAGAAACAAATTCTAGTGTCCTTCCAAGTATATTGTAAAAGTCCAAGTTAATGAACTATTACTAAAATCATCAAGGGAATGTTTACATTTAGTTATTCTTGCCTTAACCGTCTCTCTTGTTGTCTATGAACTTGTGGTTGGGCAGGTAGAATAGATGAAAGAAATCATCTATTACATTCTCTGTATTCTCTTTAACCTCCTTAAGCTTTATCTTGAAACACCATATAAGTTCAGGAGATCTAGCTTATCACATGAGACCACATTTAATAACAATATACTGCATTCTTGAGAAATGCTAAGAGTGGATCTTGGTTCCTATCACAAAATATGGTAACTATAAGAAGTAATGCACATGTCAACTTGTGGGTTTAGCCATTCCCACACTTCACAACTTATTGTATAAGAAATGCATACAGTTTTATATATCAATTTAAAAATAAATCACAAGTTTTCTTCTCATATCCTTTAATTACAACTTCTGTATCAGTATATCCTACATAATAAATACCACATTTTCTTTTTTTTAAAAAAAAAGGATATAGCTGGGAGTATAGCTGAGTGGCGGATTGCTTGCCTAGCACACATGACACTCACTCTCATATCAACCATTTTATAATAAAGAAGGCAAGGATATATTATCTAATAGAAAGTAATGTCATGCTTTCCACCTCCTCTGATGTGAAAGTTTAGGAACTAGAGAGCCATACCACAGTGCAACTGCTTTGATGAGTTCCTACATACCAGAAGTTTTTCTCTGATTACACTGACATCATGGTTTCTAAATCTCAAGTGATTTGATTTTACAAATCAGAAAGGTGTTGTGCATTAAGTTATTATGCTGCTCCATGGTTCCTAAGTGAATTCATCAGGGAAAACATCTGCAAAATTCACATATTCTATAACCCTGGGTTTTAATTTCAGCAATCTCAGGGAGGGCAGGGTGGGGGTTGTTTTAAGAAGACCTAGTCAACAATCATCCAACCCCATAGGTAAACATTATAGAGTTAACCTACTTAATGGTGTTTGGGTCCTGACTCTGCCTTTCCCTTGAGCAGTTACCTGTTCACCTATTATTGTTATTACATTAATAAACAGAAAATTGGCCCTATAGACAAATCAGAATAAAGAGTTACTACTTGGCAATTTTTAAGATAAGAATAGAAAATCAGACTATCACATATTATTTTAAACCCAGAATCCTATATATACCCTTAAAACCACATGGAACTAATTTATAAATATAGCAAGATCGAGAATTTTTTAACATAGGATTATACTTCCTTCTTTTAAGCAAGTTATCCATTACTTTATAGAATGCATGAGTTTAAAAGATAGATATTTTAAGCTTTGGAAAAATGAAGATATTTTTCTCTGTTAGTCAGCTTTTTATCACTGACCAAAATGCCTGACAAACACAACTTATAGGAGTAAAAGCTTATTTGGGCTCAGAGTTTCAGAAGTTCAGTCTATAACAGCTGACTCCATTATTCTGGGCCTGAGTTAAGGCAAAACATCATGACGGATGTACATAATGGAGGAATGCTTCCCAGCTCATAACAGTGAGAAGTTGGGGGCAGTGAGCTGGGGGAGAGAGAGAGGAGCCAGAGCCAAAATATAGCTTGCAAGAGAATTCCCTCAGTGATCTACTACCTTCAACCATGTCCCACCTGCCTACAGTTGCCACCAAGTAATCCACTCAAATTTTAAAATCATCAAATGGATTAATCCACTGATTAGGTTACAGCTATCATCATCTATTTCACCTCTGTACATACTTGTATTGTATAACATGAGCTTTGGGGGTGACACCTCATGTCCAAATCATAACATTCTTCCCTTGGCCCCCAAAGCTCATGTCCACCCCATAATGCAAAATGCATTCAATCCATCTCCAGTGGTCCCCACAGTCTAACCAGTTTCAGCATTGCTCAACAGTCCAAGTCCAAAGTCTCCTCTGAGACTCAAGGCAAACTCCTGGCCGTGAGGCCCTGCAAAATCAAAAGCAAGTTATATGCCTCAAATATATAATAGCACAGAGTAAACATTCCTATTTCAAAAAAAAAAAAAAAAGGAAGAATGGGGTATATAGAGAAATGGTGGGACTAAAATAAGTCCAAAACCCAGTTAAAAAAAACCAAGTTCAATTTATCTTCATATCTAGCATCTGGGGCACATGGCAAAAGGATGTGATCCCCAAAGAGCTTGAGCAGTCCCAGCCCTATGGTCTTGCTAATTGCAGTCTGCATGGCCTCTCTGTCTTGGACTGATTCTATCCACAGTCAGAAGCTTTCCTTAGCCAGCTTTCCACATCAGTGGCATCTCACAATGCCAAGGGTACCCATTGCAGCTTTGGCTTCCTTTGCAGAGCTTCACATATCACATTTCAGGAGCTGCCTTCAGGAATCTTGACCCTGCTCCTTTGCCTTGTCTCCCAGCCCTTCCTTTGAAACCTTGGTGTAATTCTTCTCCATGACCCCTTAACTCTAGCATCCTGCATTTCTGCAGAACCAGAACCATGTGAGTGAGTGACACCAAGGTCCACCACCAGCTCCAGCAGTACTGGGCCTCCTTGGACTAGAGCTGCAGAGGTCTCTGAATGCTTGGGCTGCTGAGCACAATGAATTGAATTCTGGGGAAACAATTTTCTTGGTACCCCTAAAAAGCAGTGTGCCCCCATGTTTTTTTCTCAAAGAAGTTTTCGCTTTTACACCCTTATACATGTGATGAATGTGTTCCTGCCAATTTCTGAGATGCCCCAAAGACATTTTTCCTATTGTCTCTGTGTAAAGTACTTAGTTTCTCTTTAATGGCAATAATCTCTTCAATACTATGCCTTTTAAATTTTTTTTAGTCATGCATAGACACAATATCTTTATTTTTGCTTTTTTCATGTGGTGCTGAGAATTGAACTCAGTGCCTCATATGTGCGAGGCAAGCGCACTACCACTGAGTCACAACCCCAGCCTCACTAGGCCTTTCTTGATCCCAATTTTACATGTACTTCTTTTCTAAACAAACTACACATTTTCCAAATCTGCTTTACTCTCTGCTTTTTGCTCCTGATTCTTCATAGAAATCCTGGCTAAAAAAGAATACCCATGCCCAGCAATATCCATGCCCCACCTGAATTTTATCTGCCCTGAAATTTCCTCTGAGAGATTAATTACTTCATCACCTTTAAATTCAGCCTCACAGAAAGTCTCAGAACATGGGCAAAATGTGTACAGGTTCTTTGCCAGAATGTAATGTATATGGTGGCCTCCTGTCCAATTATCAATAGAGCCTTCATACCCTGAAATCTCATGAACACAGTCTTTACTGTGAGCATTCCCGTCAACATTCTGGTCTTCTGAGCTCCCACCAGAATCACCCATTAAGCTGCAATTCCAACATTCTAAGTCTTCTCCATTCTGCTTCTCCAAACGTTTCCAAACTCTTCCCACAAACCAGTTCCAGAGGCTTTTGAACCATGTAGCCAGGTATGGTCACAGCAATGACCCCACTTCTTATGTGAGTCAGCTTTTTATCACTCTGACCAAAAATACCTGACAAGAAAACTCTGGAAAATAAAAAGATCATTTGGGGTTCATGGTTTCAGAGGATCCATCCACAGTTGTCCAAATCCATTGCTCTAGGCCCAAAGTGAGACAAAACATCATGAAGGAAGTGCATGGTGGAGGAAAGCTGCTCAGATCATGGCAGCCAGGAAGAAGAGAGAGCTAGAGAGAGAAACAGAGAGAGAGAGATGAAAGAAACAATTGATCAACATACAGTACCCAAGGGCACAAGCCTAGTGACCCACTTCCTCTAGTCAAGTCCCACATACATACACTTACCATTTAGTAATCCATTCAAATTTTTATCACATTAAGTGGATTAACCCACTGATGAGATTAGAGCTCTCATAATCTGATCATTTCATGTCTGCACATTTCTGCAGAAAGGTATAATTTTTTGAATAAGTTTTCAGGGAAAATCTCATCCAAACCATAATATTCTCTAAAACAAATAGACAATATAGTTGAAGATAAAATCAACTATACTTAATTTTTCATTTCCCATCCTAGGTGACTATCAAGCACAAAATTAATTTGCTCTTCTAAGTCTGAATTTTATTTAAATTAGAGGTGTGACAAGATGTATACTGTAAAGTGACAGGTGGACCAAACTCAGTATGAAGAAGATGCTGTTGTGCATGCCATTATTTTTTTTTGAGCCACCCTTTATCCTTATTCCAACTGGCTTCCAATAATTTATTAAATACAAGTTTTTGGAGTATAAGACATCTGAAAAGAGTCTATAATCATATTAATCTTCTGATGAAGTTTTAGATTTACTATGGTGAGTTATGTTATTCTCTTTACATACAAAGATTATGAACAAATCTGATCTTTCTCTTAAAAAGCATCAGTGGAAAATTAGAGAATAAGCAGAAGGATGATACAAAATAAATTGTACTTTGAGGAAACATTAAAGAATAGGTAATTTATAACTAATCATCAACCTATAAAAATGTATCAGAAGATATATGTTTTGCTATTTGTTTTCATTTCCTGAACATGACCAAATAAGTGAGTTTCAAATGAAGTAAAAACTCTATCTTTTAGGAAAAAATTTTTGGCCTGATAGAATGTTTTTCTGTCATGAAATTTTTTTGTTCTCTGAGAAAGAAGCTACACAGAAATTCCCAATGCAAATGTTTCATTTCAGTACTTCCCAGTTTTCCCCACCTGATATTACTTGTTTAAAGATCTTATTTCACACTTCACTATAAGTTCCAAATATGGAGGAACTACAACTTTTTCACTGCTGCATCTCACAGTATCCAATACAATACCTACTGGGTACTTCATAAGCAGTTGTTGCATAAATTAATTGCTTAAGGAACTGAGTGAACCACTTGTTCTTGGAGCCCTGAGCCACAGACGAAAAAGTTTTAAAAATTCAACTTCCCTCCACTCCAGGCGTGTTGGCATTCTGGTTAACATTTCCAACTACACCCACACACCCTCACCAAGGTTCCAGAGGTGAGGTGTGACTGAGGCCTCTTTGACTCTGCAGACCAATTAAATTTCATTAAATAACTTCCATCAATGCCACACAGAACAGAAGGATCACCCAGCAGAGCTCTGCCCAACTTGTAGAGCTAAAAAAAAAAAAAATTGTAGATAAAATGCAATGGCTATTATTTAAAGCCATAAAAATTGGAGGGTAGTTTTATCAGTAATAGATAATTGGGCCAGTAAGTAACAATGTGAATTTTTTAAAAGGTTAATCGATCCCAAAACCAAATTAACAGACTATTTCCAATTCTTGTCAAAGTTTAAAAAAGATTAAGTTGATGTGGTAGGAATATTTTAGAGAACAATGCAGTGAAATTTTCATCTTTTTTAAAACTGATAAGCAGCTATTTTGACTTCTGTAAAATGCTTGGCAAATTATTCTATGTGTTTGAAGAATGCAAAATATGGGCTCAGAATATGCTTCAATATGTGGAACCATAACTTGTAGAAGAAAAACACCCAATGCATGTTGATTGAGTACTTGATTTCACTCTGGCAGAATACAATAATGGAGTGCAACCTGGTATTTCCTTGCTTTACTCTAGTAATATTTTTTCATGAACAAATAAGACATAAAATATTTTATATGAGAAGTAGAAATAACACAATATTTGGAGGAATTCACAATACAGCAAATAACACACTATATTTTGGAAATTAAACTATCTGAAATATTATACTACAACACAATAAAATTTTCCTTTTATTTGGTTTAAAAATATTCAATACTAAATATACTATCTTAGCCATTTTTAACTGTATGGTTCAGTAATATTAAAGTATATTCACATTGTTGTGCAATAGGTCTCTACAACTTCTCCTTAAAAAACTGAAAGTCTATCCCCATGAACTTATTTTTACTTTCTCCCTTCAGCCCTGGGCCAACTACCATCCTACTTTCTGTTTCTGTCAGGTTGACTACTTAGAGAAAAGGGAAATTATACAGTATCAGACAGACAGAGAGCATGGTTTTAGTTGCTGACGGCTGGCTTGGAGAAGGGAATGATCAGGAGTGAAATCTTTTTGTGATTGATTTTTTTTCACTTAGCATGATATGTTTCATCTCATCTCTGCTGTAACATGTGTTAGGATGCTTCCTTCCTACGGTGGAGAATATTTCATTGTATGTAAATGCCACATTTGCTTTATCCATTTTTCTGCCAATGGACATCTACCTGCTTCTTGGCAATTTTAAACAATGCTGAAATGAACAAGAGTATGCAATTATCTCTTCAAGATCCTCATTTTAATCCACATGGCTATATACCCTGAAGTGGATTTGTTATGGTTTGGACGTGAGGTGTCCCCCAAAAGCTCATGTCTGAGACAGTACAAGAAGGTTCAGAGGAGAAATGATTGGGTGTAAGAGTCTTAACCCAATCAATGATTTAATCCCCTGAGAGGGATTAATTGAGTGGTAACTGAAGAGGTGGGGTGTGGCTGGAGGAGGTGGGATTAGGGCGTGGCTTTGGCAAATATATCTATATCTAGAGAGTGGAGTCTCTCTGTCTCTTGATCACTATGATGTGAGCTGCTTCCCTCTGCCGCACACTCCACCATGATATTCACCCTCACCTGGAGCCCCAGGATGGAGCTAGTCTTCTATGGACTAAGACCTCGAAACTGGGAGCCCTCAAATTAACTTTTTCTCCTCTAGAGTTGTTCAGGTCAGGTCATTTGCTTACAGCAGCAAAAAAGCTGACTAAAACAGGATTATTGCTTCATATGCTAATGCTGTGTTTTTTATATTTTAAAGAATCAGGTAAAATCCAAAAGTTTCACCATTTAAACTCACTGAAGACAGTGAGACCACGGGATCAACTATGGGAATCTTAGAAAGGACCATCTGAGCAGCCAAAGAACAGGGTAAACAGTAATCAAATACTAAGCAACTAAAAATTCTTAATAAAGAAACAAAACTCAACAGGATTCCAGGGGAGTACTTCCCTTCATACCAAAGGTCTTCTTTCCCAAGCCCCAGTCTTGAAAAACTTCATTTTCTTCTAAAGGATTTTCTTTTTACCCTAAGTGTTTCAATAGATACCTTGTCCTTTCAGCTCCTAGCAATTTGAGAGAGCTCACATTTTCTTGTGAAATCTTCTCTGTCCAACAGATTATGATAAATGTAAAATTAATTGGGGAAGAAAAGTATATTTCATCATAATGTATTGATATTTAAAAATGGAATTGTTATAACAGAATATAATTTGGCCATAAGAAGGAATAAAGTACTACACTGATACATACTACAACATGAACACCTTGGAAGCAATGTGTTTAGTGAGAGAAGTTCGACACCAAAGGTCACATCCAACATGGTTCCATTTATATGGAACATCCAGAACAGGTGAGTTCATAGAGACAGAAAGCAGGGTTTTAGTTGTTGAAGGCTGGGAGAAGGAACAATCAAGAGTGAACTTAACAAGCACACAACTTTAATTTGGGCTGTTGAAAAGCTTTGGAGCTATATGGAGTAATGATGGCACAACACTGTGCTCCTGAATTTAAAATGATTAATTTCATGTTATGCAAATTTTCTCTATTAAAAAATAAAGAATTTGTGGGGTCGTGAGTTCTGAATGTATAGTACTATTCCTCTATTTTTAACATGTAAAATGACATAGTTCATTCCATTTTTGCAAAATTTTCCACTTGATACATTTTATTATTACCTGAAACTCAGTGCTCATGATGCTCTCTTGGTCATTTACCAGCATGCACAGAGTAACGAATATTGAGTTGCCCAAAGTATACATTCCTAGCTGTCAAACGAACTAATGCTCAACTTTCTTGTTCGAGTTCTCATATGATAAACAAGTGCCATTCTCTGAGTTATTTAGTGCATGCTTTTTGAATTTTGTGCCTTTTGTTGGTTATTTCGGTCTTTAACTCCCAAGCATAAGCACTGAGTATTCCAAGTGCAAGAAGGCTTAGGGAGAACATACCTACTTTGGACAAGCACTCCTCAGGCATGAGTTATAATGCTGTTGGCAGTGAGTTCATGTTAATGAATCAGTATGTATTAAATAATGCACCTTTGAATAGAAATACCCGTAAAAGAAAGTTACATATCAATCAGTTGATAAAAATGTTGTGGCAAAAGGCTCTTGGGTACCTCACCCTGTGTTTCCCCAAGGAGTCAAGATTCAGTATTCAGTTTAGTGTTCCAGCTGACTTTACAGAATGCAAAACCATGAATGATAAGAATCATATATTGTATATAAAAACAAATATATAAATGGCTGTGAATATTGGTACATAGTAGCACAAAACAGAATTTTTTATGTAAATATAAATTTATAACATACTCAGGAGCCTATAAAAAATGGGGCACTGCATTTTAGTAAACAAGTCACAATTTGAATTTCTATGTAGATAGCCAAAGAATATGCACATGAACAGATACTTTGGTGAAAAATGATACAAAGCATAGAAGAAAGAATAAATTTGAAGGATTTCTAATCCAGGCACTAAAAGCAAATGTTTCATATTTCCTTTAATAGTAACACACAGCAGGCAACACACAAAAACGTGAATTCTTATATATATATATATTTCAATAAAATATCTCTACAAAACAGGAAGGAAAAGTGTAAGAACATATGTATCATAAATGCTTTTTAGTAATCTTCAACCTCAGAATCTAGAAATCACCATCTTCAAAAACTTGCAAATCATTATTCTCCCTGAGTCTCTTCACTGTTGTACCCACTGTATTAAAAACTGAAGTAAATCTATTCTCTTTCCTACCAACATGAACATTATTGTGTATGCATTTCTGAAATAATTTCATCCTGTGTCTTGCTTTACAACAAATCATAGTTTTATTTTACTCCCACAAACATGGGTTCTTCCTTCCTATCAATCCCACCTTGCACTTTTGACGACGATAGCCAACACCACATCTACAACTTCATATGAACCTTTAAGTATTTTATTTAGAGAGGTGTCCACAGTTTGCAACATATTTCAATAGTCTCCTGGAATCAGAGTTCCCTGAGATTCTTAAGAAGTTCAGTTATTTGAGCCCCAAACAGGTCCAGGATCAAGACTGGAAATTTCTTGTTGCATTTTCTCTTTCCCATGTGCCTGCTAGATTATTTCTCCTTATGCTTTAAAGGATCACAGTGTTGAAAAAATTAAAAAAGAAAGTCAAAATGGAACCACCATTTGACCCAGCGATTCCTCTCCTCGGTCTATACCCAAAGGACTTAAAAACAGCATACTACAGGGACACAGCCCCATCAATGTTTATAGCAGCACAATTCACAATAGCTAGACTGTGGAGCCAACCTAGATGCCCTTTAATAGATGAATGAATTAAAAAATGTGGCATCTATACACAATGAAATAAAAGAGAATAAAATCATGGCAACTGGATGGAGTTAGAGAAGATAATGCTAAGTGAAGTTAACCAATCCCCAAAACACAAATGCCAAATGTTTTTTGATATAAGGAGGCTGATTCATAGTGGGATAGGGAGAAGGAGCATGGGAGGAATAGATGAACTCTGGATAGGGCAGAGGGGTTGCAGGGAAAGGAGGGGGCATGGTGTTAGAAACGAAGGTGGAATGTGATGATCATTATTATCCAAAGTAGATGTATGAAGACACGAATTGGTGTGAATATACTTTGTGTGAATTGCTGTGAATATACAACCAGAGATATGAAAAATTGTTCTCTATATGTGAAATCAAGAATTGTAATGCATTCCACTAGCATATATAAATAAATAAATAACAAAAATAAGAATTAAAAAAAAAAGTCAACATCCATGTTTTGCTCCGTCTTAACTGGTGAACTGAAATTGCCAAGGTTCTTTAACACCCACTCTAAAATTTTTCTTCCATGTAAAAACTTCACAATTCCTGCAGGAAGATCATCTTGGATGTCTGTAACACCTTTCACTTTTTTTTCTCCAAGTCCTTCATAGTTCTTTGCCCTGTTACCTACTCCTTTTTTGAAGACTTACCATTTGTCTTGAACCTAATGTTTTGACAATATCTCTGTGGTTTCCAGACAATAAGTAATGCTGATAACACATTTAAATCTCTAAGATTGGGGAAATAACAAAATCCTATTCCTTGAATAATCTGTGCAAGCCATCATTTCTAATTTTTCATAGCTACCCAAAAAGACATAAAACTAATCATAGTATATTCTTTTTCTTTTCAAAAAAATGTTGTTGTTATGCTCCAATATTACTGCTACATAAGAATATTTTTCATCTTCTCAGCTGATTTATATCAATAACACATGATTCATTTATTTATTTATTTATTTTTATTTTTTTATAAGGGAGTTGTTGGTGACAACATACCAATGCATAAAATTAGGACATAATCAAACAATCTTTTAAGAATGTAGTAGGAATAAAATGGGATAATATTCACTAAATGCTTTAAAACTGCTATGTACCTTCCAAGTGAGATGCATTTCCATGGCATTATGATCAATTTTATTTTATATTTAGCTGATATCTTCCCTAAATGAAGTGAGAAAAATGTCCCACAACATTTATCTGTCTGGTTTCCTCCCCATTCCCCACAATGGAAGCTTATAAAATTACCAATGCCAGTTCTTAAGAGCAAACTAATCAAAATTTCTGAGTTTCAACCCAAACACTAATATTAGTAAAATCTCTGGATGATGAGACAGCTGAGTGCTAAGTGGAACATGGCCATGTCAGACAGCGGCCACAGCATTGACCCCTGTCTTCTATGTGAATTCACTGAGAACATTTTCTGTGTTTAATTTTAAATACTATCAAAGCCTATGGATTTAGACATTCTCAAGTTAAGAAAACAGCCTACTTTCTTCTCCCTCCTCCTATACACTTGCGCTACTCCACTGATGATGATGATGATGATGATGATGATGATGATAATAATAATAATAATAATAATAATAAATTAGTGCATTATAATTATGTGTAAGTGGGATTCATTGTGGTGTATTCTTACATGGACACAGCCCTTCACTCCTCCCTCCCTTTCAGTCCTTCCTCTGCTCTATTGATCTCCCTCTATTTTTGTGAAGATCCTCCTTTCTATTCATTTTTTATTTTTCTCTCTCTCTAACTTCCATATATGAATGAAAACCTTAGACCTTTCACTCTCTGAGTCTGGCTTATTTCACTTAGCATTCCAGACTTGACATTTGTGAAAAAATGCTCAGGACTTATGCTTTCAGTATCTTAGTATGCTCTGTCTCACTTCATATATTGATCTAGAATTCCTCTTTGATCTATGTCTATTTCTTATTTTTATCAATATGGTACATATCTGCCCTGTTACTTTTTAACATATTATATTATTTTGCCTTAGATATTCTTTGTAAAAGGTTTGATATGCCAGGCAAATGGTACCTTAAAACAATCTTTGGGCTTGGCATTTACCAACCTAGTTCTGGGTCATTTTTCTTGCCAACTCCAATTGCAAAATGTTCTCACCTTGGGCAAGCAGTTTAATCTCTTAACTAAGATCTCTTAACTTTAAAATGGAAGTGATAGCACCATGAATCTCACAGGGTGGCTATGAAGATTAAATAGAATAGAGTACTTAAAAGTAGTTTGTAAACTGTAGAGTTCTGGGTAAATGCTAAATGTGAATATACAACCAGAGATATGAAAATTTTTTTTACAAAATGTCAACATCCATATTTTGCTCCATCTTAACTAGTGAACTGAAATTGCCAAGGTTCTTTAACACCCACTCTAAAGTTTTTCTTCCATGTAACCACTTCACAATTCCTGCAGGAAGATCATCTTGGATGTCTGTAACACTGAAAGGACAATGTGGGAAAGCTGAGGCTAGAAAGCAAGTCATCTAGTTCCTGAATCCATGTGCTTTCCACTCATGCTTCACACTTTAAAACAATAGGCTAAGGTAGACTTGTGGGAAGCCAACCTTGTCTCTAGCAGAAGTGGAAAAGTCAATCCTTCAACAATGACTAAAAGAAGAAAAAAAAAAAACATTGGAGGAGCAGCAGTCATATTTTCTGACTATATGTGTTTGTCTCTCCACAAATTCCATCAATCACTTCCAAAAGTCCAAACAAGCCAGAGGCAAATGTCTTATGCCATCAGTGGTCACTGGAATAAAGAATATGAAACAAACTGATAATGTCACCATGGCAACCAGTGAGGGTATGTCATACTCATTTGTATTTTTTTGCAATATATGTTTAAAACTCAATCTAAAAGTGCTTATACATGAGATTTTTTTTACTTATGATTTCCACTCCATTCCTTTTTATTGATGCATTATCATTGTACATACTAGTAGTACTCGTTATACCACGTCCATATGTGCACATAACATAAATTAATCAATCTCACTTTCCAGTACCTTCCTTTTCCCTTTCCTTCTCCCTCCTCTTATTCACTTTCTCTACTCCACTGATATCAGTAATAGTAGTAGTAGTAGTAGTAATAGTAGTAGTAGTAGTAGTAGTAGTAGTAGTAGTAGTAAATTAGTGCATTATAATTATACGTAAGTGGGATTCATTGTGGTGTATTCATACATGGACACAGCATAATTTGGTAAATTTCTATTCCCTAGTACTTCCCCATAGCCTCCACCCCTCCTTCCCTTTCAATCCTTCCTCTGCTCTATTGATCTCCCTCTATTTTTGTGAAGATCCCCCTTTCTATTTATTTTTTATTTTTCTCTAACTTCCATATATGAAAGAAAACCTTAGACCTTTCACTCTCTGAGTCTGGCTTATTTTACTCAGCATGATGTTCTCCAGTTCCATCCACAGACCAGCAAATGACATGATTTCATTCTTCTTTATGGCTAAATAAAATTTCATTGTATATATACCACATTTTCTTTATTCATTTTTCTGTTGACAGGCACCTAGGCTGGTTCCATAGTTTGGCTTGTGTGAACTGGGCTGTTATAAATGTTGATATGCATGTTCTACTAGAGTATGCTGATTTTAGTTCTTTGGGATAAATACCAAGGAGTGGGATAACTGGGTCAAATGTTGGTTCCATTCCTTGTCTTATGAGGAATCTCCATACTGCTTTCCAAAGTGGTCTGCTCTAGTCTTAAACCACTTTTTCATTTTGTTTTCTGTCAGGTCTCTTTTTCACAACTTAAGATTACACCATAAATTACTAATTTTGCACAATTTTAAATGATACAATTAAAAAAACAAACACAGCCAGGCATGGTAGCACACACCTGTAATCCCAGCAGTTTGGGAGGCTGAGACAGGAAGATCATGAGTTCAGAGCCAGCCTCAGCAAGCATGAGGCACTAAGCAACTCAGTGAGACCCTGTCTCTAAATAAAATACAAAATAGGGTTGGGGGTGGGGTTCATTGGTTGAGGGCTGTTGGTTCAATCCCAGGTACCAAAAATAATAATAATATACAAAATAGAAAAATGCATTTTATTTTTTGCGACACAATGAAGCAAAGCAAGACCATAAAGCATAAAATGGGAATTTTCCTTTCCCTGCACAGGCTAAGCCATTGCTTTCTGAGAGGGGCCACCATTACCAGCTTCAGACAAGGCCTTCCATGGTTTTGTTTGTTTGTTTGTTCTGGGCATATGAAAGCACACATACACACACTCATGTTTTATAATGCTCTATCTGTGTGTATGTGTGTTCTTTGTTATCTATTTATTGTTACTGGAAAGTTTAATAAGAGTGGAATTTCTGAGCACAAAGAAGGTCTATGTGTTTAAGAAAAAAAAATTTACAGATGATTTTTTTCAAAACACAAAACCACAATCATACCAAATGTCTGAGAGTCGGGGAAGAATGACGAGGGGGAGAGAGGGGTCGACAAAAGAGGAGAGGGGTGGAAAAATAGAAATTGTACAGCTCCTGGAGATCCAGAGGTCTCCTGCGAGTTCTTTGGAAGCCAGATTCACTCTGCCCTTCTGCATTAGGTGACCAATAACTTTTATGCCTTCCCTTGGGCTAATTCAAATATAATTTTTCACTCGCAGCTGGGAAGGTTCTCACCAGTAATAATCTACAAGGTAATGAGGTCAAGACTGTGGTCTGAGGAAACTCTAAGTGGACTACTGATTTTCCTCACCTTTGTTCCAGCCTCATTTTCTTGACATTGTCCTTGAAATTAGGTGAAGGTCCTCTTCACCACGGCAGTTTCCCGCTGAGGATGCTGCTTTCCCTGGACCTACTGTGACAAAATCTCAGGGTGCTGAACCTCCCTGATGGGGGGATTCATTCTAGAACGCTCAAGTCACAACACATCGACTTTCACGCTTGGTGATGGTTAATCTAACTGTCAATTTGATTTGACTAAGAAATGCCTAAGATTCAGAGGCTTCTGGCTGTCTCAACGAGGGTCTTAGGGCGTTTCTTGGAAGGACTGGCATGTGGGATAGCAAACTGAGGCAGAGACCCACCCTGAGCCTGGGAAGCACAGTCTAACAGGTTGGAGGCTTGGATGGAACATGAAGTTGGAAGAACAAGGAAACAGCAGCAGATGCAAGACTGATTGTTCTCAAGTGGGTTCTGGTTGCTGTTGCGGTTGCCTGAGGACATCTGACTCTGGTTCCTTCACCTTTCCAAAGCAGATGCTGCCCAGTTACTCTCCATGCAGTTTCCACGCCTTAAATTCAGAACTGAGGCTGCATCACTGATCCCTCTTGTTCTGAGGCTCCAGCTTCTTGGACTGAGCAGCTAGTGACTGGTTCCTCCAGCTCTCTAGCCTACAGCCAGCCATTGTGGAACCATCCTGCTTCTGGTTGTATAAGACAATCCAATAAATCCCCTTTTCATAATTGTGTGTGTGTGTGTATGTCTATCCTGTTGGAGAACCCTAATACACACTTGTTCACAAAATGCCCCTTTCACTAGCCATTTGACCAAGGAATATATATCCTACCCACTCAGTATCTACTCATCATCCCTTTCTTCCTGGGGCTTAACCCCAAATGAAAAGTGGGTCTAGATGGATTATCAGTCAATTGATGTAACTCTGTCCTCCAGGGCTCTCTCAGACGCCCTTCTTTTATTCCATCCTTCCTTTCCTCTTTCCAGTGATTCTTCAATCTTCCAATGAAACTTGTCAATACAAAGTTTGCGTATCACTTTGAAGTTTTCATTGCTGCAATAAATATCACTAAACATTTTCTCCAAAAGGTGACCTTCAAAAGGAATGAATCGCATAGATCCATTATGTGTCATTCTCCACAGTGCAACAGTGACATTTGCCTAACAACATAAACTGAGACGACAGATTTATTCTGTCATCACAAGCACAAACATACACTAAGTGTACTGATTCCAACTGACAATGACACATCTGTGAGTAAGAGACACAAAATCAAAAATAATCAGTGAAGCAAATATCCATAAAGGCTACTTCTATTTTAAAAAATATGACTCTGACAATTTTATTTAACGAGTTTAACAGCTATTTGATTTTTATATTTGGCATGTTCCAAAATACTTAATGCACTTCTTCAGTATATGATACGTATTATTCAAAAACCACATCACCATTATGATTATTTCTCTGATTTAATTTTATCCAGTGTAAACAGAAAGGTGAGAGAATTTGCTGAAATTATAATGGGCTAATTATTTAGTATTGCTTCATTCTATAACACAGATGTGATGCTTACTGACCCTATTTCCTAACATTAAAATTTTCAGGGGAAAAAAATCTTTAGTTAAATAATATCTGACTAGTTGCAACAGTGGCAAGGTGGATGGTTCTTTTGCTGTGGATGACTTGGATCTGACATGGATTTTGTGAATATTTGAATTACAAATACAAGTTACCAATACAATGCAAAGTTAGAATGACTGGTTACTCTTCAGGTGTTGTCAGATCTAACAAGGTCAAAATTCAGAAGCTACTGAGTTGATGTCCCTGAATATTTTTTCCACTTTAACACACTTTCATTAAGAAAGAAATACAAAATGATAAGGAAACAAGTCGATGTTCATTTCAGACCAAACACCAGAAAGTGATGAGCAAAGATGTCTAAGAAAGAATCACTTAAAAACTATAACTTATCAAAGAAATAAATGTTGGTATGATTATTAGAGTAAATCCAAGACATTTTGATAGCTAATATCTCATGTAAACAATTTTGGAACATTCGTTGTTCTATTGTGTCTTTGGCTAGGCTCAATGGGAAAATGTGATTTGGGAATTCCAGAAAAGAAGTGCTAAAGGGATAAGTATTTGAATAATAAATGGTTTATTGAATTTACAGGTAGGTATATGTATATAAAAATCTGAAGAGAATAGAAACCATTTTTAACGTTAGGACATAAAATACATTAATGACACATATTCATGTATGTACATCTATCATCATATGTATCAAATATGTGCCCACACTAGTGTATTTACTATTGAGCAAGATATACACATCAACCTGCCAAACAACTTTGGACTATTTTGTGCTTGAATATAAGCTATTTTGTGGTTAAAAAAAAAGACATAAAATCGATTTTCATGCATGTATGAGTTTGTTGGCATGAACCCAACTACTATGTATAACCTTAAAGCTCTAATAAAAAAAATTTAAATGAGATGAACAATTTAAGTATGACATCTAAGAGTCACTTTTATGTATATAGAAAAATTAGAATTTTGTGAGTTTTTATAGCGTCTGTGCAATTTTAAGCAATAAAGTAGTAAATACCTCATAATTAAGGAGTTTAGTTTTTTTAATATTTTAGAAAAGTATTAACAGATTCAATCTGGTAATTTATGATCATATCAATACATCTCTAAATTTCTCATAAGTAAGCAGATCATGAATATTTCAACAAAGCAGAAAGTGTTTATGCTCACACCCCACAAAGATCAAAATCACTGTTGTGAATCGGGTCTTCCCATTACAAATTCCAGGCAACTGTTATATTTCTGAAAGCAAGGAAATCCTAAAGTTTCATTGCAAATAACCCATAAGTCATTGTGTTCTATTACCAACTATAGCACAAATGAGAAGAAAACATCTTTCAGCAAAACAATGTTAAAGTGAAATATTTTCAGTCTTTGAAGCTGTGGTATCCAAGGCAACCCAGTTGTTACTAAATGGTAAAATTGATGTAAACCATTATGGGAAAATGCAGAAATCAGTTTATAATAGGAAGTAGACTATTGTTGTCAATCATCTCATGGTTTGAATACAAGTTGTCCCCCAAAGCTTCTCTGTTACTGCATAAATGTTCAGAGGTGAAATGATTGGAAAGTGAGATGTAACCTAATCAGTTCATGCTAGTTTGAACAAACTGGGGGGTAACTGTAGGCAGATGAGGTTGGCTGGAAGAGGGTGGGCCCTGGATGGATTCATCTTCCCAGTGGCCTCCTTCCCATTCCCTCTCTCTTCTTCACAGCCATCATGTCCTAAGCAGCTTCCTTCTGCTTCACTCTTCTGCCATGATGTGCTGCCTCACCAAAGGCCCAGAGCAATGAGTCGGCCAATCAGAGACTAACCTCTGAAATCGTGAGACAAAATAATCTTTCCCTCCTCTAAGTTTTTCCTGTCAGGTCACGGCAACACAAAGCTGGGTAACACAGGAATTGGTAACAGAAGTGGGGTCACTGCTCTGACCCTTTTCTGACCACGTGGTTCAGAACCATTTGGAACTGGTTTGAGGGAGGAGTTTGGAAAAGTTTGAAGATGCAGGCTGGATAATGTTATGGTGATTCTGGTGGAGCTCAGAAGACAGATGCTGGTAGACATGAGAACTATGCTCATGAAGTTATAAAGGGGAACAAGGACTCTATTGGGAACTGGAATCGGTAGAATAGAGACCATTCATGTTCTATTCTGACCAAAAATAATAAAAAAAAGCTTGTCTACATTTTGCCCATGTCTTGAGGCTTTGTGTGAGGTCAAATTTAAAGATGATGGAGTAACTCATCTTGGGGAGAAGATTTCAAGGCAGTGTAGTATTCAGTCAGTAACCTGGATTCTGCTGGTAACTTTTAGCCTGATTTACTGTGAGAATTAGGAGCAAAAGCAAATCTGAAGAATTATTAAAACTTGCAGCTTGACCAGAAAAATGCAGGTAAAACTGGGGCTAAGAAAGATATTACAGCCACTGAAGAGACTTTTGAGAGCATATCAAGAATTTGCAAGACCACACCCATTGCAGGATCCAGGATATAAAAAGTAAAATTCCTTTGAGAAGAAATAATGAGGGTACCCTGTTTGCACAGAGAAGGAGGCTAGGAAGTTATTTCACTGTGGTCAGTCATGATTCTGGGAGGCCCAACTACTGCTTGAACTGGTGGCAGACCTTGGTGTCATCCATGTGCTACTGATTCTGCATAAATGCAGGAGGCCAGAGTTAGTGGGTCACTGAAATTTCCAATGAGATTTCAGAGGAAGACCTGGAAGGCTAACCACAGTAGCAGGGTTGAAATCCCTGCTGGCTGCCCCTGCAAGAGTTTTCATAAACTGTGAAGGTGAAGCTGAATCTGGAATGGAGACCCCAAGGGATTAAGAGATTACAGTAACACAGACTATCTGCCAAGAAAAGTTGCTGGCTGTGCAGAGAGCCAGGCTAAAATTGACAAAGGGGTGGGGCTGCACGAGCATCTTGCCACTGTATGTCCTAGCAATGTCACAGGGCCTGTTTGCCTGGCTGGGTTTTGGGCTGTTTTGGTTCCATCTCTTCTTTCTATGCCCCTATTTCTCCTTCTTAGAAGGAATGCTTACTCTGGGCCACTATATATTAGATACATGTAACTTACTTTTGATCTTAAGTCTCAGGTGAGACTTTGAACTTCAGCTTTTGGGCAATTCCAGAACTTTTCAGAGTATGGGACTCTTGGAGATCCATTAAATGCATTTTGTATTGTGAGATGGGCCATGAGCTTATGGGGACCAGGGGTGATATGTTATGATTTGGATGTGAGGTATCCCCCCAAAAGCTTCTGTGTTCATGGAGGAATGTTTGGAGGTGAAATGACTGGATTGTGTGAGCTGTAGCCTTTGAGTCCATCCGAGTTTGAATGCACTGACTGGGTGGTCACTGTAGGCAGGTGTGGCATGACTGGAGGAGGCGGTCACTGAGCCATGCCTTAGAAAGGTTCATCTTCCCTGTAGCCACGATTTCCTCCCTCTCTGTGCTTTCTGACTGCCTTGTCCTGAGAAGCTTCCTTCTACCATGGCCTTGTGCTATGATGTTCTGCCTCACCTTGGGACCAAAACAATGGACTTGGCCAATCATGGACTAAACCTCTGGAACCATGAGCCAGACTAAACCTTCCCCAGTCCAAGTTGCTCTTGTCGGGTATTTTGGTCACAACAATGCAAAGATCACTAACATAAATAGTAAAAATCTGTTCTCATAGTAAAAGAGTATTATAATTAATAGCAAAAGAATCTATAATAGTAACTGTACGATTATTTAGCTAATTTGAGAATTTCTAATAGTACATCCACAAATGCAAAAAAATGCATTATAAAATTTTCTATTTCTAAAGTTTTACATAATACTCTATTATACATTGATATAGTCAGTTTATCCAGTAATGACTCTATGAGCCTGGTTACAAGCATTACATTGGACGGTGCATGTTATAGTTTGGATCTAGAATGTTCCTCAAAAAGCTTATGTGTTAGGCAAAGCCGCAGTGTTCAGAGGTGAAAAGATTAGATTATGAGGACTATAAATTCATCCGTGGATTAATCCATCTGATGGATTAATAATTTGAGTGGATTGTCTGTTAATTATTATGGGCAGGTGGGGTATAGCTGGAGAAATAGGTCACTAGGGGATTGTCCTTGGGGACTGTCCCTTATCTCAGGCTCCCCACACTTGCGCATATGCTCTCTCTCTCTCTCTCTCTCTCTCTCTCTCTCTCTCTCTCTCTCTCTCTCTCTCTCTCTCTCCTTCCATCTCCTACCCTCCCTTAATCCCTCTCTCCTTCCTGGCTGCCGTGAGCTGAGACGTTCCTCCACTATGCTCTTCCACCTTTCAACGTGATGTTTCTGCCTTGGAGCCAGCAGATCATGGAGTGAACCTTTGAAACTATGAAGCCAATTAATATAAACTTTTCCTCCTCTAAGTTGTTCCTGTCTGGTATTCCAGTCATAGTAATAAAAAGCCAACTAACAGTGCATTACTAGAAGGAAAAGTATTTATAAAATTTTTATTGGACTGCCCTTATTGGTAAAAGGTATGCATATAAAATTATATGTTTGATGCACCTAAACTCTAATTCACAGGTAACAGTCATTGTAATTCTTCTAACAGATAGATATTATCTCCCTGCCTCTATTGCACATGAGTTATATATTATTGAATTTACCTCATATTTTAATAAGGATTTGCCAACATGTATATTTCTGCCACTATTTAGTGAATACATTGAAGGCTTGGATCACATCTTTCTCATCATTGCACATCTTCAATAACATCTGACCCATGTAGGTTTTCAGCCAATGTTAAATGAATGTGTTATCTCTTCATAATCTGGTTTTCTTTCCTTGTTAAAATAAATTTTTTTTCTGATGGCTATTGAAATAAATTCTACTCTTAAGATAACTGTCAATTTTAATGTGAGCACCATTGAACTGGGTCAGTGATTTTTTGTTTTCAGAATTCATAAAACTCTTTCCCTTACATTCACAAATATAAATAAATTCTCAGAATGCTAGATCCCTTCAATCTATAATCAGGAGAATAAAGCGCTTACCTACATGATGAGGACCCCTTCACCTACTACTGCCCAGCCTACAATCAAAAATATTTGTATCATTCAGTAAAAAAAAATCTTTATTTTAGGATTCACACTGTGTCTGACACTGGGCAAATATGTGAAGTAATTAGAAACTTCCACTCTTTTCACCATCCCTGAGGGCAGAATAGACACACAAATAAATATTGTATTAAAAGTTTTCTACACATAAAATTGGTGAAACTGTACTCAGATTGGCTTAATTGGCCATTTCCCCACAGAACTAATCATCTATAATTTATATTGTTCACCTTGGACAGTTATATACAAACCATGCCACCATTGTTACAACAGAAATCCACCCCTTGGTACTATTTTTCTGGAAGTTTTCAAACTATACACAATGAGTCATTCTTATTACTACTTAGTAATACTGATAACCCAACTTTTACTTGCCCAAGTATCCACAAAACAAGTAGCCTCATCTCTTTGATATGTAATACTAATCACAATTAAACTCACATTAAATGAACATTAATTGTTAACATAAAATATTTATTTTTGTTAAAATATCTTGAATCCAATCCTACCTATGGGGGAAATCTAACCTTTCAATATTTTTCCCATTCATTTTCATTTCCAACTCCAACTCTGTTGCTGGTGAAATATTAATGGCAGACTCGTCTCCCTTCTATGAATGGTCTCTTTGGCCACCTGGACCCGGAATAGCCCACTTTCCTTCTTTTTCCTGACAACATACACACACACACACACAAACACACAAAAAAAATGCATACACACACACCAAAATTACAGAAACTGGTGTGTGATAGACTTCAACTTATAACTAAATGCTACACATCTGTTCTTTAATGTTCCTTATTCACTTTAACCACTAGAATTTTTTCAATCAGTTAATTTTTAATAGATAATATGTTATCATTGTAAAAAGTAGAGAAATGTGGAAAGGAATCCTTTCCATCCTAATTCTCCAGATTGTTTCCCCAGAACTAATCACTATTGTTGATTTCTTATGTTTCCTCCTAGAGATATTCCTTATTAGAAGAAGTATTTTCACTAAACAGTTCTTCTTTTCAATAGTCATTGGAAGGCTTTCTATTCCTCTCCCACAAGATTTTAATGAAAATGGGTAACCTTTCTTAAAAATCAAAACTGTACATGTTTATAATGTACAACATGTTTTTTGTTTTGTTTTTGTTTTTTTAAGAGAGAGAGAGAGATAATTTTTTCAATATTTATTTTTTATTTTTCAGTGAACACAACATCTTTATTTTATGTTTATGTGGTGCTGAGGATTGAACCCAGCACCCTGAGCATGCCAGGTGAGCGTGTTACCGCTTGAGCCACATCCCCAGCCCACAACATGATGTTTTAAAATCTATTTATATTGTGGAATAGCTAAATCAAGCTAATTAATATCTGCATTACCTCACATGACTATTACTTTTGTGACTAGCACAAAGGTAGTGATGTTGCTATCCACCATATGACAAAGAGAGGTCATAAACTATTTCCTTTAAGTAAGAAAGTGAAAGTTATATCATCCCTTTTTAGGACTCAGTAGTATTTTATTATATGGGAGTACATTATATGTTTACCTATTCATCTACTGGTGGAAATTTAGGTTGTTTACATCTTTTTGCTATTGTGAATAGTGCTGTCATAAATGTGTATACAAGTTTTTGTTTGAAAATCTGCTTTCAATTTGGGGGGGACATACAACTAGAAGTTTAATTGTTGGGTCATAATGTAAATCTGCTTAATGCATTGTGAAATTCTCTTCCATAACTTTGACACTATCTTCTCTTCCAAAATATTTTTGGATATCCCACCATAGTTCTCTCTAGTTCACTGTGAAAACCCCAAACTCTTCTCATCTTCTTTTATAGAGTAGTTCAGATGATTTCTTTCACACCATAAAATGAGTTCATCTTTACAAAAGTTGTCCAACAAATGGTCAACTTCATAGGAGGGAACAATTGAACACTACCAGGAACATAAAGGAAAGCAGATAATAAATAATTTGTTTCTTTTGGAAATTCTTCCCTCACCATGAATAAGACATTTTTCCAGTTTAAGCTCCCTCTAGGCAACTCTCAAAGTCCTGTCTGTTCTCTCTGACCATCTGGAGCCCAACCTTTTATTCTTCTAGGGCCTCTATTTATCACACACGTTTTAGAGGAATTATTTGTCTTTGGCTACATTGCTTTACCACAGTCTTGCTTTTTACTACTATCTCTAGTACCCCATTTAGAAAATGAAAAAAAATACATGACAGTCATTTTAAACAGGTAGCTTTATGATTTTGACAGGAAACAGTTGTAATCTGACGGCACAATGGCCCATGGGCATAGCAACAGCAAGATGTGATTTGATTACGACTTCCCCCACACCACCTGGGTGTGCTGTGCATATAGTCAATGTCCAATAATAACTTGCTCATTGATTTATTAAATAATTATTCAACTGGCACAAATTTCCAAACACCTTCCATATGTCAATGTCTTCAGCTAACTAAAATGCTGTTTATATTCTAGAAAAACAAAGTCATGTATTCACTAAAACTGCACATTTGCAAGGTAGTGATGAAACAAATTTGTCATTTTAGTTTTCTTCTGGGTAACTCATTTCAGTCAAGATTATCTTTTCGAGTGCCTCGTACCAAGAATGATCATCTCTGGTGTTAAAACATTCAACCTCAAAAGCTAAGAAAAGATAAGCATCCTTGAAATATATTACAGTAAAATGCCTCTGCTTCCAAATAATGGGAGAAATTCCAATATCATGCCTGAATTTTCCAACTACTCAATATTTTTAAAGAAACATAACTATATTTCTTATTTGTTCCTTATATGTAGGAACAAATGCCTCAGGGGGGAATATAAATAAATATGTTCATGCTTCAAAAAGATATTTAAAACAATTCCTATTATGTAGTAATTTTCTAAAACATAAAGCCATCTTAATAAAAAATAATTCACAGTTTGATATAGAACTTTAAGTCATCCTAAAAGGATGTCATATTTCCTGAGTTTCATTTTTATTCTGATTGTCCTTCACAACAAGAGACCAAAAAAATAGGTTTGAGATGATCCTCCTAAAGAATATACACATTTCTACGTTAGTCGGATCATGTTGAAGACCCAAGAATCCCACTGTCCTTATAGCTGCTTCGGATCAGTGAGTTTTTTCACTGCTTCACACCTCAGAGGAGACTCTCCTTTCTGCATAGCTCCTCACTGCAGGTCATTTCCATCCATTTTCACATTTGAGTTACTGAGGACTTGCTCAAAGCAAGTGGCAGAAAGCCAGCTCAAACCTGATCCAACCTGAATAAAGAGTCAGATCTACATTCAGGGGTTAAAGGACCAAACTCTCTGTCTGACTCTCTCACTCCTTGTGTGCATGCCTTTTTAGACTCTTTTATTTTACAAAAATTCTATATACTTAAGGTGTACATGATGCTTTGATATACATAAACATAGTGAATGATTGCCACAACCGTGTAAATATAACATACCGGTCTCCTCACATTTGTGTTTTGTCATTTGTTCAACTGTGGATCATGATTGCTTCTAAAAGGAACAGGAGGCCATTAGGACAAAGGCATTTCAGTTTTGACGCCCACAACAAAGAAAAAGAGAGAAACTCACTGTTACCTCTCCCTGCTTTGGTGGTGGTGGAGGTGGGGTGTGTGTGTGTGTGTGTGTGTGTGTGTGTGTGTGTGTGTGTGCGCGCGCGCGCGCGCACACTTGTGCATATATAAAGAAGTATATAAAGTGTATATAGATGTGTATAAAGAAGAGGTTGGATGTACCTATAAAAGGAGACTCTAACAAGCACCACTTTGTCCAACTCTGGACATTGCCTCTATCCCTTTGGCCAAAAAGACAAGGTGTCTTCATTGATCCCTTCACTACAGAGTGAGAACACAGGAAAGGGGGCATGGGGCACTGACAACACCAGACAGAGAGGAAACGCCACGCTAAAGTAGTAATAACACAGTCAACCACATAGTTTCTGTTACACAGATGCCTTGGGTCTCACCCTGGCTACCAGTGATCCTCTGAAAAAGAAATTCTCTGCAGTTCATGCACATCTTAAAATAAGCCACAGTTCACTGCAGTTTTTATAAAAGTACATGGTGCTCTGTTGAGATGATTTCAACCTTTCACCAGCAGGCACTTTAGATCCTCAAATGAAGCCCTACTGGTGAGGGCTTCAGAAGAGCAGGGGATGTGTCCAGCTGTGATTTCCAGCTGTGTTCAGGGCCCAAGGTTCTGTGTCCAAACCTGATGAGGTTATTACTAAGAAACATCAACCTGATGGAAGTGTTTAGGATGGGCATTTTCCATTTTTGTGTAGGTTTATGTTTGATATCCAAATTCAGCAGAAAATATCAACGCTCTTTCCAGTTCAAATAGTGAGTCACACATCTTCCTTTAGGTCCCTGCCAACACGTATAATGGGGAGAAGTGGGGCTGGGAGGCTGGGAAGGAAGGGTCCCCTGAGATACTGGGAAATGAAGAATCAGGCAGGAGAGGGAACAAAATTTGCAGTTTCCAGAAAGATAGATATCTTTATGTGTGATTTACCAAGGTATCGCCTTGTAACAAAGGATGGTATGAAGAGCAGCTTGAAGTAGAAAAAACAAATACAGAGAAAAACAGGACCTAAAGTGAGGGAAGTAAACACAAGTGGCCTAACAAGACCAGGCAGTGACAGGAACTAGTTGAGGTAGCCAAGAAAGCTCATGTCAATGCCCTAGAGGCTCATAACTGCAGTAACTGGAGTGCACAGTTATCTTAAAGTCCCCGTTCACCACTTTCGATGTTTGTGTGTGCTGCAGAGTTGTGTCTGATTCCCATTTATTTTTCCAGTTTTCAATCCTGTAATATCATTTCCTCCCATTCGTGGTGATTTGACCAAAATCCAGAATTTTATACAAAAGATCACAGAGCTCATTGGAGTCTCTGGATGAGCTCTCTGGCCGGCAATTGTCAAAGCATAAACCATCTGATATGGAGCTGTTTCAAAGCCAGCCTTTAAGCTTTGTAAAGACGGCTCCATGTCAAAGGTCACTGGTATGGTCTGAATGTTTGTGTTCTCCCCCTCACCCCAAATTCATATGTTGAAATCCTAACTCCCAAAGTGGTAGCAGTTGGGGCTTTGGGGATGGTGATTAGGTTGTGAGGGTGGTGCCCCATGAACAGGATTAGTGCCCTTATAGAAGAATCCCCAGAGAAAACCTGCTCCTTCTGTCATCATGAGAATACAGCCCAATGAACAAGTGGCGTGGGCCCTTGCTAAACCCTAAACCTCGGGGGTCCCTTGATCTGGCACTTTGTAACAGCTGCCTGAACAGACTGAGGTAGTCACCTTTACACCAAGGGTGTGATCCCCCAGGAACAACAGGTGGAAGTGTGAGTGGATACCCTGGCCCTCCCTTTCTGGTGGTCTGTGGATGTGAGTTTCTCATCTGTAGTCCCCTGAGACAGAATGTCAGAAATTCTACTCCTCTCCTAACATCTCAGTGATCACTTTTCCAAGAAGCTAATGTCTAGATGAGAAAAGTGGTCATAAATGTCAGTTTCATTTTACCTTTTTCTTCTTCTGGGTTCTTGGCACCTGGAGTCCTGGGAGCTCTCTAATCCTTTTTGACAGACATTTTCTTCAGGGGAGGGGTTAGTCTGTAACAAGCCAATCCCACCCTATAATTTTAATGTCTCTGAAGAGAAGCCTTCTTTGATCCTACAGCGCTTTTCGTTTTTTTCATATCTCCACATTTCTATTATAATTTCATAGTCAATAACACATAAAATAATATTTTTCCTGAGTTTTCTAAATACAAAATGCATATCTTCCCTAGATAGATGACAATATCTCTGAAGGCAAGATTCAAATTGTGCACTTCTTTCACTTCTAATATCCCCTGAATGATTGCATAGTATTATGATTGGTGTGATATTCAGAAGTAGTAAAGTAAGTATTTCAAAGATTGGTTTCTACCTACATTCCAATCTGGTAAATCCCTCTATGTCTCTTACCCAGCATTTGCACTCTTAGAAAACTTCACTACAAACATCCATGCGTGCACTTGAAGATGCATATGCACATCTTATCCACTGACCCTGCCCACACAACACGAGTTTGCTATAATTTTATCTGCCTCTGAAATGTTTTACTCTGAGTACACGTGTATGGGTGTATCACCGTCCTTTACCAAAAAACAATGTCCATGTCAACATATGTGCCTTTGTATTTTCCCCAGGCCTTGAGTTCTCAGTCAGGGAGAACTGACAAGAATTCTAGCCAAAATTGTAAACACCTCAGCCAAGACTGCTGCTGTCTGTCTCATCTAGTGTCGAGCACATTCTGCAACAAGTGTTGTTTGCTCAGCTGCGGCCTCTTTTTTTCTGCCATTTACTTTGTATTCTGGCAAATAATATTGACACTACTGAATATCAAAAGTGTGCATGTGGCAGTGCTCGGCCTCCTTCAAAGAAGAAAAGGAAACACATGAGACTGAATGTTTAAAAGCAAGGTTTATCCTGGCTCCAGTTGCCTTCTGGGAAATGACAAGAGTGTTGGAGGTTGAAGAGTAGCAGATGATTTGAAGTGTGGGGGAGTCCTCTAACAATGAAGGAGCATCATAAAAAAAAATCCCTGCCATCTGGATGATTGGTGAAATATGTTATGGAGGATATCTGGAAGAAACTGGGGCAGAAGGTGGGTTAGGATTTCAGAGAATATGAAGAGAAAGGAATAACAATTGCTAAAGAATGAAACAAAGAATACATCTCCATAGAGACTGGGCTCAAAACCTCATAAATTCTCTGTAGTACCAATTCCATTTGTGTTTCCATTTTAATATATGCTTCTCCACTTCCCAAATCCTCACAGGGACTGTATGTACAGAGATTTCTACTCCAGAAGGGAGGGCTTAAATAACAATAGTAATCCTTACCAATAAAAACTACCATCTAAAAAGCATATAGAAAAAATATATATATATAAGCAAATATCATCAAGACATATTTTAAATTAAAAAACAATGCAAAAAACAACCTGTATGACCCCCATGTTCTTTTAAAAATTCCATGACTTTATAGTTAAGACAATAGTCTACATTTACAACATATCTATATCTGTAAGCCATGAAAAAAGTTCTAGAAGGATACTTACTATTATGGGCTGATATTATGGCCCCTTGCAGTCCTAACCCCCTAAGGTGTTGGTTTTAAGAGATGGGGCCTTTGAGAGGTGATTACATCATGAGGGTGGAGCATCATTGAATGGGATTATTGCCCTTATGAAAGAGAATACAGAGAGTTCTCTTACCCTCTTTTCTGCAAGTAAGATTACAACAAGGTATCAGCTGTTTGCCACCCAGAAGAGCATCCTCCCAGAACCCAACCATATTAGCACCATGGTCTTAGACATCAGCTCCCACAACTGTGAGAAGATAGTTTGTTGTTTAAATCATCAAACTATGGTATTCTATTGAAGCCTAAGACACATATTAAATGTCATAGGGATGTAATTTTGTTCTATGTCCTTAATAAAATGTGGCACAGAAGAAAACTATGCCACTATGACAGAATACTAGCCTGCTTGCCCTTAGGTTTATTCCCTATGAGTTTTGCCATTTAAACTTCACTTGTTTCTAGAAGTTTCCTTTCTTCAAGTTATTCCTAATCAATGATTTAATTTCACCCTTTCTGCTTCTCTTCTATTAAAAAAAAATTGACAAGACAAATTAAATAAATCTGGGGTCCTGAAAAGAAAAAGAGGTGCATAAAAATAATCTTGAATTGCTATTGAGGAAAAAAAATAGCAAATCACACCATATTACGTGTTATGGTATTTTTTTAAGAGAGAATTTTATATATATAAGTTTTCGGTGGATACAACATCTTTATTTTATTTTTATGTGGTGCTGAGGATCGAACCCAGAACCCTGTGCATGCCAGGGGAGCACATTCCCGCTTGAGCCACATCCCCAGTCCGTGTTACGGCATTTTAAGATGATCCCTGATTAATTGTTGGGGGACTTTTTTAAGGATATGTTTTATTGGAAGCACCATTCTGATATCCTAATCACAAAATAAGTTGAAATACAGAATTCTTTCCAAACCATAAAGTCATCTCCAGAACAATTTCACAAATGGCTGGTGGGAAATAACTGGTAGCGTATTCAGTCAAAGCCATTACAAACAACACTGATAAAATATGTCACAAAGGCAAAATGGGAGGGGTGAGAGTACATGATGGAGTTTCTTTATGTGGGAGAAAAGAGAAACTCATTAGAAACAACTTATGTTAAGAAACATTTTGTTTTCTTCTGATAAAAGAAAATATACTGAAGTTTCCTAATTAAAAACAAGTTACCTAAAAATTAGATTTGTCTGTGAATATAATGAGTGACAAAAGAATGAATATGGGGAAAAACAAAGCAATCTATATGTAATAAACTGGTTTAGCTTAAGATATACTATTTTTGTTTCCTTCTACCTGACATCAGTTTAATTAAAAAAATTTAAAAATCCTGAAAAATGCTTAGTATACAGCAAAAGATTTTTTAATTGCTCAAAAATTATTTTAAAGTTTTGAGCTTTTAAATCACAAAATCATCTGAGCAAAACAAATTTTAAAATCAATAGATTGAACTACTGAAAGTTAAATTACAGAGCTGTGATTGTGGCTCAGTGGCAGAGAGTTCACCTAGATGTGAAGGCTCTGGGTTCGATCCAAAGCACCACATATAAATAAAGAGAATAAAGGTATTGTGTCCAACTACCACTAAAAAAATTTAAAAAATTACTACCGCTCATAAAAGCTAATATAAAAATATTTTTCATCAGACCAATGGGGAAATGGTACTATGACAATGTACTATTATATTTTAAACTTATGAAAAAAACAGATTCTAAAAGAATTAAGCCAAAGGCATCAATGGAAAATAAAATGCTAGCAATAATTTTTTAATAGCATATAGAACGTTGACACAGGATCAGTGTGATTGTCATTGATATATTGTTACAATATTGTACATTTCCATGGATTTTATGTAAAGAAATTCAACAGTTGCATTAAATCCTGAGAATTTTTTTTAGAGCTCTCAACCCATAAATTTCCCCTTTAGGAGTTTATTCTAAACTACAGAGGAACAAAAAAAAATAACTTAAATACAAAAATTTTATGATTTAATATATTCTAAAAATAAACATAAAGAAGCTATATATTTATTATTGGGGAAATATCTAAATAAAAACATACACATCATGAAATATTATGCAACCATTAAATAATACTGTCACAAAAATTTTAATAATATTGTAGAAACTCTCATTATATAACTATGATAAAGAAATCAGGATGACATTATATATCATTATTATATAATAAGAGTTCTCCCACATTATTAAAATATATAGTTCTATACGTATTTCTATACATACATATATATACATGTATATATGTATGTGTGTGTGTATGTATGTAAGTGTGTGTATATATGTATATATATATATATATATATCAAAAAGAATTTCAAATATCAAATTTCAAATATCAATTTTAAATATCAAAAAGAATTTCCTGCACTGTATCTCTGCATGACCAAACCATAAGTCACTTGAAGACAGAACACACAAATACACCACACTTTCAATCCTCATAGTATATAGTACATCTTATCCATGATCAGTACATATTTTTAATAATCCATCTAATCAGTCAAATAAGAATCTATTGATACTTAAAGGATAAATCAAAGTTTATCAAAGGCTAGTAATTATGTCTTATAAATTTTTTTCATTTTTCAAATTTTTAAAAAATAAACATCCATTTCTTAAAATATTAAAGAAACATCTCAATAACTAGTGGCAAAGATAAATTTCTTTTTTAATTAATTTTTTATTTATATATGTCGATGGAATGAATTACAATTCTTATTATACATATAGAGCATAATTTTTCATATCTCTGGATTTTTACAAAGTATATTCACACCAATTCATGTCTTCATACATGTATTTTGAATAATAATATCCAACACATTCCACCATCATTTCTACCCCCATACCCCTCCCTTCACTTCCCACCATTCTGCCCTATATAGAGTTCATCTATTCCTCCCATGCTCCCCCTCCCTACCCCACACCCCACTATGAACCAGCTTCCTTATATCAGAGAAAACATTTGGCATTTGGCTTTTTAGGATTAGCTAATTCACTTAGCATTATCTTCTCTAACTCTATCCAATTACCTGCAAATGCCATGATTTTATTCTTTTTATTGCTGAGTAATATTCCATTATGTATATATGCCACATATTTTTTATCCATTCATCCACTGAAGGGCATCTAGGTTGGTTCCACAGTTTAGTATTGTGAATTGTGCTGCTATAAACATTGAGGTGGCTGTGTCCCTGTAGTATGCTCTTTTTAAGTCCTCTGGGTATAGACCGAGGAGAGGGATAGATAGGTGAAATAGTGGTTCCATCCCAATTTTCCAAGAAATGTCCATTCTGCTTTCCATATTGGCTGCACCAATTTGCAGTCTCACCAACAGTGTATGAGTGTACCTTTTCCCCACATCCTCGCCAACACTTATTGTTTGTCTTCATAATAGCTGCAATTCTGACTGGAGTGAGATAATATCTTCAAGTAGTTTTGATTTGCATTTCTCTAATTGCTAGCTATGATGAACATTTTTTCATATATTTGTTGATTGGTTGTATATCCTCTTCTGACAAATGTCTGTTCAGGTCTTTGGCCCATTTATTGATTTATTGATTGGGGTTTTTTGTTTGTTTGTTTTGTTTTGGGTTTTTGTGTGTGTGTGCTTAGATTTTTGAGTTCTTTATATACCTTAGAGATTAGTGCTCTATCTGATGTGTGAGGGGTAAAGATTTGCTCCCAAGATCTAGGCTCTCTATTCACCTCACAGATTATTTCTTTTGCTGAAAAGAAACTTTTTAATTTGCATTCATCTCATTTATTGATTCTTGGTTTTACTTCTCACACTATAGGAGTCTTATTAAGAAGGTTGGAGCCTAATCCCACATGATGGAGATTTGGGCCAACTTTTTCTTCTGTTAGATGCAGGGTCTCTTGGTTGTATTCCTAGGTCCTTGATCTACTTTGAATTGAGTTTTGTGCATGGTGAGAGATAGGGTCTAATTTCTTTTTTTTTTTTTTTGCATATGGATTTTCAGTTTTTCCAGCACCATTTGTTGAAGAAGGAAAAGATAAATTTCATAGCCACTTGTAAAAACCAGAAAAATTTGACCAAGTTTTGCTTTCTATTAAACATGGATCATCTTTGCATTGCCAATAGAGTACATATTGATTTTTAAAAGGTGTTTGAGCAGGAGTGGAAGAAAGAATACACAGTCCTATTGTGTCTGAGTAACCCTCCTTTATATTAAAGCAAAAAGAAAACTAGTAAATAGCTACAGACCCACAAAAGGAAGCAAACTGACAAACACTGTGTAGAACAAATAGTCCCCAGACTGAATCCTGGTCTCTCTGACTTACATGAATGCTGCTCACTCACAAAGAAGAACTTAAGTTTTAGTCCAGATAATTTTCTTTTCTTTTTCCTACACATAGCCCACACCCACTTTCTGTGCTGGGGATCCAACCCTGGGCCTCCCATATACTAGGCAAGCTCTCTACCATTGAGCTATTGAGCTATACCCACAGCCCTAGTCCAGGTGATTTGTTAGTCAGAAGAAGAATTGAATCAGGAAGCCAGCTTTCAGGCCCCCTGTCACTCCTTGGGTGAATTTTGCAAGAAGCTCGGCATGTAGCCTTGGTTTAGCCCCTAGCAAGCACAGAAGATAAAACCACTTGTTTAAAGGGTACCAAATCTCTTGAAATATCCTCTAGCTACCTAGCATATTTATGGGAACTCCTGAGTTCCTCAGTAAGTCTCTTATCAGGCTAAAATATTCATATCTAAAATGTAGCAATTGCTCAAAATGCACTGCTGTTCAAAGCCTTCCAATGGGTTAAAATGATAGAAGCCAATATATATATTTCATGGATGGTGTTCTGTATTTTTGTGCTAATATTAATTTAATGAGCACTTCTGTTTGTTACAGATTGGCTAATTCATTTTTTATTTCCTATAGTTTGGGTCAGACCCCTTAGTAATTGGCCTCTAGGCAATTTCACATAAAATGCAGTTTTTTTCCCTGGAAGTCTAGATGATGAATGTTATTAGCCTGCTTATGAAAGAAAATTTCTAATCTGATAACTGTGTCACATAATGAACCCTGGAGGGTTGCCATCTGGTTCATGTATTTTTAATAATTTCAGTATTACATTACTGTAGTTTATATCTACAATGTTCTTTGTTTTATTTAGTTCAAAGTTAAAATGAGTCAAAATAAAACCAAAATTACTACTCTATGATTGAAAGCAGTATGGGTTAAGGACAATCAATTTCTTATAATAGACACATGTTGCTAAAAACAACACTTATGGAGCTGAAGGTACAGCTCAGTGGTAGAGTGCTTATCTATCCAGCATGCGCAAGGCCCTGGGTTCCATCCTCAGCTTAAAAAGAAAATTGCGCTCACACACACACACACACACACACACACACACACTCATACAAATCTACATCTCAAATTCAGTTTCAACTGGAAATCAACACAAAGTGTCAAGCCTTTTGCTTTTAAGAATTTAGCTAGTGAAATTTTCCAATTTTGGAAAGTATCCATACTAAACTTTTTTTTTTTTTTGAACCAGGGATTGAACTCAGGGGCAGTTAACCAGGGAACCACATCCTTAGACCCTGTATTTCATTGAGAGACAGGATCTCACTGAGTTGCTTAGCACCTCATTAAGTTTCTGAGATTGGCTTTGAACTTTCCATCCTCCTGCCTCAGCCTTCTGAGCTGCTGGGATTACAGTCATCCACCACTGCACCCAGCTTAACCATTTATTTTTTTAAAATAAGAAAAAATTGATAGCCTTAAAGTAATACTTGTGCTCCTCCAAAAGAATGATGTGAAAGATACTACACCTGGTGAAGAGTGAGTCAGACACCATATTGCCATCTTAACTAATAGAGAACTTCCAAATGACATAGTTGATGCTGCTGACAGAGCAACTCACTCAAGAAGAAAAAACCATAGCCGGACATTTAAAAGAATATCCTTTTGTGATATTTTTATTTGTTTTCTGGGTAGAAATATCAATTTTTTATTTACATTTTATATTTCTTTGTTTTCCCATACTAATTTTTCTTGACTCATTATAATTGGTAGTAATAAACTGCACTTCGTGCTAGTGTAATTTGAAATTAGAAAAATAACAGAATATGTTTAGTGAAATGGTTAGGCAGATCATAATTTGATGTTACCAATTTGGAAATGAAAATTGAACTTAAAAATCTTAAATATTTCCTTTTAGTGTATTTTTATGCTTACCGAAGAAATACATTCTCGATTCTATATTAACAAACACAGAATAAAGTTAGAGAGGAAAAATTGAAAACATTCTTATATCCACCCCCAGAGAATATCACTTAATAGTGATTGATGTTGCTGTATTGTCTTCAGTTTATATATAAATAAGTATACAGAGGAATATAATACATATATGAATACACAGATTTACATAATTAAAACCATAGAATTCTTCTGGTAGGCTCTACACCTACTCACTATGTTCAGTTAAGATTATTGTTAATATATCACTTTAATTGAGTATCCATACAGATCACACTCATGCACCATAATTTTTTGAGCTTTCTATTGTTTCATATATATGTTGCTTCCATTTTCCAAATTTTTACAGAAATATTTATCCTACTTTCTGAATAGACTGAATGGATCTTAAAAATGTGAAAATAAGGTCCATGGGGCTCTTGGTACATATTGGCTAAATTATTTTCCATAAAGATTCTAATAATTTATGCGGTCATGCCTGTCTTAACATTTTTTAAAATATGTTAAGTGGTTGGTTGAAAAATGGCCCTGATTGTGAATTGGTATTACCTTAATTGCCTGTGAGTTCCAACCCATGCCCAGATGTATATTTATTGCTATAAATTTTTCATTCATATCTGTTTTTCATTTTGTGGAAATTTTGTTTTTTTCCATGTTTGTCTTTTCTCTGTAAATATTCATCTCTTTCTACACTGTTTAAAGCTGGGGGGAAAAAAATAAACAGTGGTCAACCATGTTGTACTGAACATGAAAGAAGGTCATGGAAGGTTTTCATGTCATCCTTGGCTTAAAGCCTGGGGGAGCTCCATGCAGTTCAGAGAGTAGGGTCTCTTTAGACAGCAGGAAAAAAAAAAGCCAGAAAGAACTCAGAAGTAGAATTATATATTTTAAATGATTTTTTTGTTTTGTTTTGTTTTACAGATTAGGAAAGTAGAATAAGTGAAATGTAGCTCATGGTAAGAACAAGGAAAAAACAAAAAACACAGATTTATACTGATTCACCTGTACAGAGACAGAATCTTCTAGATTCCTTTGGCACTGTGCCTCAGGCCTGTCCTGTCAGAACCAGTCCACATAGTAGGTTTGGGGTAGAGAACCACCAAGTTGCCACTTTTTCCGCCATACTTTTCAGATGCTATAAATATTTCATCGATATGCAAACTATAATTAATGTACTAAGAGATTGTGGCTGATTCTGTCCTAGGTTTAAAATGTGACCTTGTGGAGGCCAACTTGCTCTACCAGAAGGCAGCATGACAGAAATGAATCTGCCAAACATGGAGATGATACAAAGCTGATTAACAAGACTTTGGCAAAACCCCAATGAACTTTTAATTCTAATGTGCTGATACTTAGAGAGGAGTACTTAATATCATGAAGACAAATTACAGTAATTGAATCAAAGTGCAATCAGCAAAGGTTTGCACTGGGAACCCACCTGTTTTTGGAGATTCCTGGGTTTGATGGATCTAACCTGAGGTTTCTAAATCTACGAAGTGAAGGTGACTGGGATTGCTATGAGTTTCTCTTTCTTCTTGCATAAAAATAGCTAATAGGTTATATTATGCATTTCAGCTCCAATCACTTGGATCATTATGTATAGAAGTCTAAGTCAACGATAGGGGACATCAGAGTTAGTGTCACTCAACTATGTCTGCCATATGGCCAAGAGAAGAAAACAGCTGCCAAATATTTGTCATATCTCTGTGCCATCACCAATATTCTAAAAAGACATGACATAAAGATGCTTATGGCACAGAGTTAAAAACCAATTAGCTTCCTTACATTGTAAGTGCATAGGCTTCATTATCTAAAAACCTCTTCCCTGATCCTGTTCAAGGATATCTTACAGAAAAATAAAAGCCACCTTGAAACTTCTTTCTCTTAATTTTTAATATCCTTTCAGAAAAGTAAAATTGCTCACTTAATTTTTCAGTTTTTTCCCCTCTGTATATTTATGTCAAAACTGCCCTCGGACATTTAAAACACATGATTTTAAGGAGTGAATTTAAGGAACATGAGCAACCAGCATAGATGTTTCTACAGCCCTTAATCCACTTTTCTTACTGGAAACATTGATGCTTGCAGTTATAAAGTGTTAACAACGACTGTGTTAAATGAAATGAAAATATAAATCCAAAGTAAGAGTTACATCTCTGAAGAAAAGTAATATATAAATGAAATACAAATATAACCCTGAAATAACTTTCACGTTTCTCAAGCAAAAGTAATTTATACTTTTTTAAACATGCAATTTACTGACGGCTCCTATAATCACAGCAATTCTCACATTAGCATAGGGCACATGCTCTTAATTCTATAGTGTAGCAATTCATTGAACCAATCTTTTTGTGTTGTTGCTATTCAGATCTTGATTTTAACATTCATATATCCTAAAATAACGTGAGTGAATAAATAGAGTTTGGTTCTTTGAAATATCTTCATATTCAACCCATGTATCCCTTTTGAAGTAAACTGCAGCCATATATTAGCATTTACAGCACACATATTTCAATTTTCAAGGCACATGTCAGACCCATGGAAGAAAATAATTCATTATGACACCTGTGAAAAGGCTTCTGAATCCATTCACCCAGATCTTTTCTTTTCTAACTTCCAGATGCACATTTTTAACCTTCTGTAGACAGTGGCATTTATATTCAATGTCCCTAGTTTTACTATAGTATCACCAACCACTTTTAACCAGACAATTCTTTTGTCTTTTTTTCTTCCTTTCCCTACATGAAATGTCACCAAGTCTTTTTCCTTAATATTGTTTCACCCATTATCCCTCTCATTCCTGTGGACCCACCCTAACCTCCTTATTAACTATCTAATCAAGAGGCTGAACCCAACTCTATGCCCTACTCTCCATTCTCAAGGGCATAATAAATATTAAGTAGGTAAAACCCTGTCAGGATCACTTAGCAATTCAGTTCAAACCCTATAAACCAGTTATCTCCAGAAACAGCTCTTCCCATCCACTGTCACACCTTGAACTTGCTAAGCTTTGAGGTCAATGGTAGAAGCAGAGTGTAGAGACTCCAGGGTTACTTTCATTTCTTTCTTTTTATTCATAAATGGATAGAGAAATGTTTCAGTTACAAGGTCCTTCCTCAACACTGATGGAACCTCTTAGGAGACTCCTTAAAATTGGTGAAATACAAGGGCTGATGATATAGCACCATGTCGAGGCATGTACTCATCATACTTGAGGGCCTGGGTTCAATCTCCAGCACCAAAAACAAAAAGAACTTGTGGATTCACAGCTTCCTCCCACCACCATCCCCATCCCTGAACAGAGGACCCTTACAAGGGGGTCCACTTTCTTGCCATCCTCCATGAAAAAAAAATGTTATTTGGCATTGTTGCACCTGGATCTTATGAAATGCAACCACATTTTCCAATGAAAGGAACCAGGGCTTTTTGGGAAAAGTCTGCTTCTAGGAGTGGGGCAGGAAATACAAAAGATGAAATTTAAGCATCTGATAGTGCCAGAGAGTGAGGAAGTACCCCCAAAAGAAAAAGAAATCACAATGATGGAGATATGTCAATGAGATTCAGGGGGACATCAGACTCACAGACCTAAGAGATAATGTCTGATGTGCACCTCCAAGATATGTGTTGAGAGTTCAGAACCAAAGTCACATTTTCAGGGCATAGAATTTCCAATAAGCAACTTATATGGTATAAAATCAGAATACCTATACTGATGGTGGTAACTGTCCTGCAAGTGGTCTGAGCATTACCAGAGTCAAGTCACTTTCAACCTCAGGAAGCACAGGGAAGAGTTAGAAGGCTCTTATTCAAATTTATCCAGGTCCCTGACTTGCAGTGATAACAAATTGGCCTTCCCGGGTTATTCTGCTATAGCAGTGGTTTTTTTCAGGGCTAATTTTGCATACGAAATTCCCAGTAACAGTTGACATGGGAATGTAGGTGGAATACAATATGGAGGTATTATAGAGAACGTTTTCCCCATCTTTAACCTGGTTCCTTTTTGTGCTTCGTATCAGCACCTGCTTCTGCCCTGAATCATAAACTATTTCTGCATTATGGAACATTCACTGAGAAACACAAAACAAATATCAACCCATATGTGTCTGCTCTGCCTTGAATAAACAACAGATCCAGTAGTAACAAGAATAATTACATTATGCTTCTAAAAATTTCATGAGGAAATGAGTCTCTGGTTACTAACAAAATGAGTTTCTTCTTACAACAATGTTGCAATCCTTGCATCACCAAACAACATTAGGATACTTTAGACTTTCCATGATTGTGTCCACTTTAGGCAGTAGAAGGGAATAGATCCTGAAGAAACAGGCAGTGTTTGACGTCACTGAACCCAGAAATAAATTCAGACCAAAATGGATAGAGAAGTCTTCAACCTTAACTCTTATTCACTTGGAGGTTGAGAGACACAGATGTTCAAAGGGGAATGTTTCAGTGATAGAGAGAGTGAGACAGGGAATGTATAACGAGTGTATCTTGCCCATGGGAATGAACCAGGTTTGAATCTAGAGCAGACATTGGGAAAAACAAAAAAACTAAAAAACTAAAACTGGCCTGCAGGCCAAATTTGGTCCTACCTGTTTTTCTAGAGCTTTATTGGAATGAAGTCCATTTATTCACAAATTATCTATGGCTGCTTTCCCACTGCAGAATTGAGCAACAGAGATGTTATGGTCCATACACCTGAAACATTGACTACCTAGACCTTAATAGAAAAAGTTTGCCAGCCTCTGATAAAAAGAGCAAAATGCAAGCTGGATTATCTAGAATATTTGGGATATTCTCTATTATTTATTTTCCTTTTTATTCCTAATTTTTTGGTAATCATTTGAAAAATGTCCAACTGTATCTCAAACTATAATAAACCAAGAGTAACATCCTTTCTCTAAATTTAGACCAGAATGTTGAAGGACAAACTTCTGGCGAATGGGTGAAGCTATAATGGGGCTAGGAAGTCATCTTTGGAATTATTTGAATGTGCAAAGCACCCATCCCTTCCATAAGATTCTCCTCAGAGGCCCACCTCAGAGGTCACTGTTTCTTTACATATTCTGTCTGTGACTTTATATCTTTTGTCTTATTGTGAAAGAAATAAACGATGCTTACTATAGTAAAATACACAAAATAGTTTAAAGACCCAAATCACAGACTAGCTTTTTACTGAGAATTATATTCTTTACCATATGATTAGAACAAGTTCATTCTTCAAACCACTGTTGCTAAGGCTATATCAGCATAATCAGAATATAGCCTGCCAGACTATAATAATATTTTCATTCCTAGGTTTGGTTATTAAATATGAATGGCCATCATGTGTGTTCAGCAGGGCTAGTTCTCATTCCATCATTATTTATTCATCCATTCAACAAACATTCATTGAACACGTACTTTAAACCAGTTCCCTGTTTGGGAGCTTACATTTCATAAAAGACACGTTCACAGTGTAAGCCAAGCGCTTTCTGAAATTTTCTCTGTGTGTCTGGTGTCGTGCAGAGCAGGAGCAGTAGTTTTACTCTGGAGTTCACTTAGCTGGAAATACAGGTTGTCAAATGTATATAAGAGAAAACTATTGACAAGGTGTTGGCACTCTCTATTTTGTCAACATTGAAGAGCTTAGAGAAAATTTTACCTGTGTTTCTCTGGCTTTTAAAGATGAGTTTAGGAGTAGAGCAAACATGGGCAATCAAAAATTAAACGGAGACACGTGTTATAGGAAAAGTCTTCCATTTTTGAGAGGGAAAATAGAAGAGTCCTCATTGGAGAAAGCAGAGGAAGCATGCATAGGCTAAGGGCATAATATATAAGACAAGGAAAACAGCAATGTCTACTCACATTCACTGGGGAGGTATTGCATAGTGAGTGAGTGCCTTGAAATTATCTCCTGGGAAAGAAGGAGAAATGAAGTCAGTAGGTGAAGACTTCTACCAGCCAAGTTATCACCCCAACAATTGAGCATCATTATTGGTATGCTAAAGTGAATTGAACCCCAAGCAACTACTATCAAGATTCTTGCTAATTCAGCCTGGGGATAGATTGGCCTGTGATGCCCCAGTCAGCCCATGGCAGGGTGAGCTGAGCTGCATACTGAGCCATAGGCACCAGGTAGAAACACAGGAACAAATTCTAAAGCATTATTCCTCCTAATGTTCCATTAATATTTAAACCTTTTTAAAGGAAATACTTATATTTAATTTCAAACATCGTAGTGAAAATCCCTTTGCTTTGAAATCAGAACACCCTCAGATGTGCCACATTAAGGTTGTCAAATGCATTCTGCTTTGCCAGGAGGAGGAATGGAAAGTGTTTAGGAAAATAAGAGTTAGCTTGAGTCTCCAAAGTAATCATGGGAGAGGGGAGGGAAAATTCTAAACCAAGAGAATGTTTCAAAAGGAAAGAATGAGAAATGAATGTCACTGAAATCATACAAGTTGATTATTTGTTTAGACCGAGGGAAAGAACCCCACATAGATTTTAGTATTTTCTTATTGTTATAGCACATACTTAGCTTTTCATTCAAAGTTTCCTAGTCTACACTTGATATGCAGAACCAAATACATTTAAAGGTAAGTTGTCAGCCCTAATATAATGTTCGTTACTGTGTGTAATTACTGAAAAGATACACCCACCTTTGTAAAGGAAACTGCACAAGTCTTTAATTCACCTTCCATGCTAAGGAAATGTTTATTTCTTCTGGGGTATCATTTTTTCAAATTGCTTTGAGGCTTGCTAGATGTTTGTGGAGATTTTCATAAACAAAGCAAGGTTTCAAATGGTTTTGTGAAATTCTGTAATTTGCCAGAGGGTATATTTCTGACTCGCTCCTTTTTATTTTTCTGCCTCCAAATTACATTTCCATCCCTACCCTGTCACTCTGCAGTTCTCCCCCACAGCAAGTGACAAGTGAATGCTTTGTTTGGTAATTATTTATTGAATAGCTTGTGGTCAGCATGGTACCTGGCAAATAGTCAGTGCTCAATAGCAAGCCCTTGGATGCATCTTGAGGATGTATCCATGCCAAGGGTACTTTGGAATATATTGAATGGAATACAGAGTCTGTCTCTAGGTAGGATCTAGAAAATAGAACACCATGAAAGTTGTTTAGAAAAAATCATCATGGAAATTCAGAATAGAAAGCATACCCTCTGTTAGGGGTTTCAGAGAAGTGCTTCTGATAAGAAGGCCTTAGAGTGGGGCTAGAATAATGTTTGTATTGAGATATATGGAAACATAGGACAAGATCATCATGGGCTAAAGGGATAAGAACAGGGTTGGGGGAAATGTATGGACACTCCAGTCCCCAGTAGATAAAAAATTGCAATGTGTGCCGCCGCCGCTGAAACTGCAGGAAAGAATAACAAAAAAGACAAGAGAGAAACTTATCAATGCAACATTGATGTTTCTTGCCTTTGACTATGTTGTTTTAAGCACCTGTGAAATCCATGAAGTAGTTACAGAAAGACAGAATTTTTGCCCTTGGGTTTCTCTCTGTTAAGTGCTAGAGACTAACAGATCATTCAATATTTCTAATGTAAATACTATGATTAAAGCAGGCATGGAGATGGGGCATCTAATTTTGATTGGGCTGGACTGTCAAGGAAGGCATCCCAGAAGATAAATGGAACTCTTCCTTGAAGGGTAAAAAGCAGCTTTCAGGCAGGTAAGGAGAGCGAATCAGGGAGGCCTTTCAGACACAGGCACGGAGCTGTATGAGTAAGCACTACAATGAGATTTCTCACAATTATATTTCAACACATTTTACCCAGCATGGATTATTAACCATGAATCCCTTTAAAACTTGCTTTATTCATACTCACTTTCTAAATAGGACATAAGCTGGGGATTACAGTTCAATGGTAGAGTGCTTGCCTAGCATGTGCGAGACCTTGAGTTCAATCATCAGCACTGCAAAAATAAATAAATGAATAAATAAGACACAAAATTCATTCACTAGACAAATGTTGATTAAACCAAGTGTCCACATAAGTTTACCAGCTTTTTTGGCTTTCCTCCTGGCTTTTCTCATGAGGTTTTCTCTGCCTGAGTATGTCAATCTCTTCCATTTTCACCCACAAGTTGTCTGTCACTAGCAAGCCACTGAGCATCCACCATGACCCATCCATCCAAAAGCCATCAATCATCACAATGAAACTTTCGCTGGTAGCTTAAATCCCCTCCCACTTGTTTTGAGCCCCCCAATACAGTTTCATTGTACTCCCTTTTTATACCTACTACATTTTTCTTTATAAATTACATTTATACGAAAAGTTTATAAGGACAAATATTATATTTTATTTTAGCCTATGGAAGACTCGAAGACTTCATTGCACCAACATTTGCTGAAATGAGTTGACGAAATTGTTACAAGAATAAATCAACTATATGTGTGTGGGTCAGCATTGTCTCTGTTTCCCTGGGCCTGTGTATATAATTACTGAAAAACATGTTCGTAACTGTAAAGGACTCTACAGAACTCTTTGACACTCTTTCCTTGATAAGAAAAATGTTTCTTTTTTCCAAGTCATCATTTTTCAAACTGCATTGAGGCTTGCTAGATGTTTGTAGAGATTTTCATAAACAAAGAAAAATTTCTATATTTTACAAGAACAAAGTCAGTTGTAATTTAGAGTTGTTCATTAAAGGTGCATATTATAAGCCCTACGGTAATGGCTAAAAAAGGTGTTAGAAAATACAGCTAAAGAGACAATAGAGCACTAAAATGGTATGTTACCTTCTTTAACACAGAAGAGAAAATGAAATAGTAAAATTAAAAATAAGATAAATAGAAAACAAACATCAAAATACATTGGGAATAGAATTTGAAAGCAATATCCAACATATACTATCTACAAGAAACACCAGCTAAATTCAGAGATACAAATAGCTTAAAAGTAAAAATAATTAAACAGTAAACAGAATTTGGGTGATTGTATTAATATACTAATTAATTAAGCGTAAGAAAAATAAACATTAAGACAAAAATTCTAGGGGATACAAAAGAGACCATAATAATTACAGTCTACATTGCAGTAAGAAACACCTCTAAACATATATGTGTGTGTGTTTAAAGTAGTTATAAAGAAAGAATTGAAAAAAATAAACTAGCAGTTTTTAAATTCATCATAAATCAGTAAGTATATAATATACAGAATAGTGACTATAGTTTATAGTTATAGTTTATAGTTTTTTATTGCCCATTTTTATTAAGTTGCCTTTTTATTATTGTGTTCTTTAAATATTCAGGATATAAGTCCTTACTTAATAAAAATAAAAATCAATATGGTCATATCAATATACCTACAAGAAACATAAGAGAGAATTTATTGCCTTCATATAGGTAAATTTTCTTAGATAAAATACAAAAAATGATGTTCAATAAAAGAAAAAAATTATAAAGTCCCCTTCATCAAAACTTTTGCTTGCATAAGCATATTGGCATATTGTCAAAGAAGACAAAGATTCGTTTAAATATATATGTATGTATATATATATATACATACATATATATTTATATACAAATTATTATAACAAATACTTGACACATGTATAGAGCCATAAATGCCTAAAGGCACATAAAGGGATGATCAACATCACAAGTCATAAGAAAATGCAATTTACACCCACAGTAAGCTACCACTACTCATCCACTAGAATAACTAATATCCAAAAATCAACAATAGCAAATGTTAATTGAAAAAGTAGATCCCATGGGCAGTGGCACCTGCCTATAATCCCAGGGGCTCAGGAAGCTGAGGCAGGAAGATAGTGAGTTTAAAACCAGCCTCAGCATCACAATAACAAACTTTAAGTTATACTACAGAGCTATAGTAACAAAAAACAGCATGGTATTGGCACCAAAACAGACATGAAGACCAAAGGTACAGAATGGAAGACACAGAGACAAACTCACATAAATACAGTTATCTCATACTATACAAAGACACCAAAAACATACATTGGAGAAAAGATAGCCTCTTCAACAAATGGTACTAGGAAAACTGGAAATCCACATGTAACAAAATGAAATTAGACCCTATCTCTCACCCTGCACAAAACTCAACTCTAAGTAATCAAAGACCTAGGCATTAAACCAGAGACCCTGCACCTACTGAAAGAAAATGTAGACCCAAATCTCCATCATGTCAGCTTAGGAACTGATCTCCTCAACACAACTCCAAAAGCGCAAAAAGTAAAATCAAGAATCAATAGATGAGATTGTGTCAAACTAAAAACCTTCTTCACAGCAAAGGAAACAATCAAGAACATGAAGAGAGCCTACAGAATGGTAGGAAGTCTTTGCCACTTGTATCTCTGATGGAGCATTAATCTCCAGGATATATAAATAATTCAAAAAACTTAATAGCAGAAAAACAAAGCAAACAATCAATAAATGGGCTAAGGAACTGAAAAAGCATTTCACAGAAGAAATATGGATGGTCAAGAAATATATGGAAAATTGTTCAACATCTACAGCAATTAGAGAAATGCAAATTAAAACTACACTGAGATTTCATCTCACTCTGGGCAGAATGGCAATTATCAAGAATACAAATAACAATAATATTGGATTGGTGAGAATGTGGAGGAAAAGGTACACTCATACATTGCTGGTGGGACTAAAAATTGATGCAACCACTCTGGAAAGCAGTATGGAGATTCCTTAGAAAACTTGGAATGGGACCACCATTTGACCCAGCTATCCCACTCCTTGGCATATATCCATAGGACTTAAAATCAGCATACTAAACTGACACAGCCACATCAATGATTATAGCAGCTCAATTCGAAATAACTAAGTTATGAAACCAACTAAGTACTCTTCAATAGATGAATGGATAAAGAAAATACGGTACATACATAAAATGGAGTATTACTCAGCCATAAAGTAGAATGAAATTATGGCATTTTCCAGTAAATTCATGGAGCTGGAGATTATCATGCTAAGTAAAGTAAGCCAATCCCAAAAAAGCCAAAGGCCAAATGTTCTCTCTGACATGCAGATGCTGACTCACAATAGGCTGTGGGGAGAGAGGAGTAGAAGTTCACTAAATTGGACAGGGGAAGGGAGGGGAGGTGATAATGGGAAAGACAGTAGAATGAATCAGACATTACTTTCCTATGTTCATATACAAATACACAACCAGTGTAATCATGTACAACCACAAGAATGGGAAGTTATATTCCATTTATGTATGATATGTCAAAATACATTCTATTCTCATATATAACTAAAAAGAACAACAACAACAAAAAAAAACAGCAGAGCGCAGTGTGCACATACAGGTGCACACCTGTAATTCCAGTGGCTCAGGAGGCTGAGGCAGGAGGTTCTCGAGTTCAAAGCCAGCCTCAACAAAAGTGAGGTACTAAGCGACTCAGTGAGAACCTGTCTCTAAATAAAATACAAAATAGGGCCTAGTGCCCCTAAGTTCAATCCCTGGACCTCCACCCCCCCCAAAAAAAAAAAACTAATATCCAAAAAAATAATCCAGCCTCATCAACTTATTGAGGCCCAAAGCAACTTAGGGAGACTGTCTCAAAATATTTTTAAAAGGGCTTGGGTTGTGACTTGGGAATTAAATACACTTGAGATCAATCCCTAGTACCAAAAAAAAAAAAAAATAGAGCAGCAGAAACTCTCATAAACTGATAGTAGAAAAGCAAAATGTTGGGAGACCCAACATGGCTGCCAGCGAAGAGGCAGCACATTCAATGCCTCCGTGGTAAGGGGATCAGAGACTCATTAATAAACCTACATGCGTCCTGCTGAGGAACTTCAAGCAAAATTCCACTGAAAGGAGACCTACCAGAAACTAGTAAGTTTAATTGGAGGTGTCAGCTTGTCACAGACTACTGAATCTCGGCAACGCAGAGCAGGGGCACAGTCCCGCCGGGGCCGCCAAATGGCCGCTGCATACACGTTGCAGTGAACATAGGAGCGGACACTGACCGCCTGGGCCCCCACGGGCCGGCTCTGTGAACCGCAGCCGGCCGCCGCCCACACGCGGCAGCGATCTTGGGAGCGGTTGCTGCCTGCCTGGGCCCCCTCGGGCCAGCCCTGTGAACCGCAGCTGGCCGCCCACACTCTGCAACGTACTTGGGAGCGGTTGCTGCCTGCCTTGGCCCCCCACAGGCCGGCTCTGTGAACCGCAGCCGGCCGCCGCCCACACGTTGCAGGGAGCTTAGGAGCAGGCGCTGCCTGCCTGGACCCACACCGCCCAGCTCCGTGAACCACCACCGGCCACTGCCCACACTTTGCAGCGAGCTAAGGAGCGGGCGCTGCCTGCCTGGGCCCCCGCAGCCTGGCTCTGTGAACCGCAACCGGCTACCGCCCACACGTTACATTGAACTTGGGAGCGGTTGCTGCCTGCCTGGGCCCCCCGGGGCCGGCTCTGTTAACCACAGCTGGCCGCTGCCCACACGGTGCAGCGAACTTGGGAGCCGGTGCTGCCTGCCTGGGCCCTCGAAAGCCAGGCTCTGCAAGTGGCCGTTGGCTACAGCCAAATGCCCGCTGCCCACACGTTGCAGCGAGCCAGGGAACAGGCGCTGCCTGCCTGGGCCCCGCCCGTTCGGCTCTGTGAACCGCCACCAGCCGCTGTCAAGCGGCCACTGCCTACACCCTGGCAGTGAGTGGGGGAGCGGGCGCTGCCTGCCTGGCCCCCACCGGCCCGACTCTGTGAACCTCTTCTGGTGGTTTGGAGGTGCAGACGACCACCCTCCACCTACCAGCCTGGTGCTGCAAATGACCCCTGACCAGCTCTGCGAAAGGCCCCACCCACACAGCAATCAGCAGGAGTGGACACCCGCCCAGTCCGGGAGGAAGAGCTGCTGCACAGTGATTGACTCCCGCCTACTGAGAGGAGAAACTTGGCCCAGTGGGCATAGCTCCATCTACTGGAAGAGCAGTTAATCGAACTCTAGGACTGCATTTATAAATTTTTTTTTTTTATTTTTATTTATTTTTATTTTTTTTGCTGTCTTTTTAAATGTTATTTTAATCCATCTTATTTTATCTTATTCTATTTTTTAATTTCATTTTTCATTTCTACTATTATTATTTTTCTTTACATTTCTTTTCAATTTTCTTATTCCCCCTTCCTTGAATTCTACCTGCTTACTCTCATTCTCTTTAGTGACTTCTTCCCATCCCTTCTAATACCTTTCCTCCCAAGCATCAAATATATTTATAGGAGTAAACAGTAATTCAGCAGTCAAACAGAACAAGAAACAATATGAACAGCATGAAAAAACAAGGAAGAAAAGGAGTGCAAGCAATGCAGGGCAGCCTAAATATTCAGGAGGATATAGAGTCACCAGAAAAATGGTCATATAAAGAACTCATGGAACACCTGAGACAGATGGAACGGAACCTCAAAGAGGATACAAGAGAGCAAATTCAAGCAGCGAAAGAACACATTGAGAATGAATTACATAAACAGTTAAAAGAAGAAGTTAAGCATATTTATCAGGAGATAGAGATTATAAAAAAGAATCAGACAATAATCTTAGAAATGAAGGAAATTATAAACCAAATTAAAAACTCAAATGAGAGTATCATTAATAGAGTGGAGCAAGTAGAAGCCAGAATGTCAGATAATGAAGACAAAATATATCATCTGGAAAAGAGTCTAGCCAACTCAGATAGGCTGGTTAAAAATCATGAGAGAAACATACAAGAGATATGTGATAATATAAAAAAAAACAAATTTAAGAGTCATTGGGATAGAGGAAGGGATAGAGATTCAAACCAGAGGAATGAGTAATCTACTAGATGAAATAATTACAGAAAACTTTCCAGAAATAAAAAAGGAAACAGATATACAAATTGTAGATGCATACAGGACACCAAGCATACAAAATCACAGTAGACCAACGCCAAGACACATTGTTATGAAGATATCCAATATACAGAACAAAGAGAAAATATTAAAAGCTACAAGAGAAAAAAGAAAGATTACATTCAGTGGTAAACCAATAAGGTTAACAACGGACTTCTCAACTCAGACGCTGAAAGCAAGAAGATCCTGGAACAACGTATTTCAAACACTGAAAGACAATGGATGCCAACCAAGAATTCTGTACCCAGCAAAATTAAGCTTCAGATACAACAACGAAATAAAAATCTTTCACTATAAACAAAAACTAAAAGAATTTGCAGCCAGAAAACCAGCGTTGCAAAGCATCTTGAGCAAAACACTTCAAGAGGAAGAAATGAAAAACAATAACCAAAGCCAACAGTGGGAAGTACCTCAGTAAAGACAGATAGAGGGGGGAAAGCTAATCATGGTGAAACAAACGCAATTTAAAAAAAAAAAGATAAATAATCAAACATGGCTGGAAGTACAAACTATATATCAATAGTAACTCTAAACATTAATGGTTTAAACACTCCAATAAAGCGACATAGGCTGGTAACATGGAAAAAAAAACAAATCCAACAATATGCTGCCTCCAGGAGACATACCTGACTGGAAAAGACATACACAGGCTGAAGGTGAAAGGATGGGAAAAAATATACCACGCACACGGTCCTCGCAAGCAAGCAGGCGTGGCCATCCTCATATAGAATAAAATCGACTTCAAGTCTAAGTTAATCCAAAGGGATAAGGAAGGACATTATATATTGTTAAAAGGAACCATTAAACAACAAGATATAACAATTATCAATATTTATGCACCAAATAATGGCGCTGCGACATTCATAAAACAAACTCTCCTCAAGTTCAAGAATCAAATAGACCACAACACAATAATTATGGGTGACTTCAACACACCTCTCTCACCATTGGACAGATCCTCCAAGCAAAAGTCGAATAAAGAAACTATAGACCTCAATACCACAATCAATAACCTAGACTTAACTGACATATATAGAATATACCGACCATCATCGAATGGATATACTTTTTTCTCAGCAGCACATGGATCCTTCTCAAAAATAGACCATATATTATGCCATAGGGCAACCCTCAATAAATATAAAGGGGTGGAGATTATACCATGCATTTTATCTGATCATAATGGATTGAAACTGGAAATTAATGATAAAAGAAGGAAGGGAAAATCCTACATCACATGGAAAATGAACAATATGTTACTGAATGATCAAGGGGTTACAGAAGACATAAAAGAGGAAATCAAAAAATTCTTAGAGATAAATGAAAATTCAGACACAACCTATCGGAATCTATGGGACACAATGAAAGCAGTTTTAAGAGGGAAATTCATCGCCTGGAGGTCATACCTCAAAAAAAGGAAAAACCAACAAATAAATGAGCTCACACTTCATCTCAAAGCCCTAGAAAAGGAAGAGCAAAACAATAGCAAATGCAGCAGAAAGCAAGAAATAATTAAAATCAGAGCGGAAATCAATGAAATTGAAACAAAAGAAACTATTGAAAAAATTAACAAAACTAAAAGTTGGTTCTTTGAAAAAATAAACAAGATTGACAGACCTTTAGCCATGCTAACGAAGAGAAGAAGAGAGAGAACTCAAATTACTAACATAAGGGATGAAAAAGGCAATATCACAACAGACGCCACAGAAATACAGAAGACAATTAGAAATTATTTTGAAAACCTATATTCCAATAAAATAGAAGATAGTGAAGACATCGATAAATTTCTTAAGACATATGATTTGCCCAGACTGAGTCAGGAGGACACACACGATTTGAACAGACCAATATCAATGGATGAAATTGAAGAAGTAATCAAAAGACTACCAACCAAGAAAAGCCCAGGACCGGATGGGTATACAGCGGAGTTTTACAAAACCTTTAAAGAAGAATTAATACCAATACTTTTCAAGTTATTCCAGGAAATAGAAAAAGAGGGAGTTCTTCCAAATTCATTCTATGAGGCCAACATCACATTGATTCCGAAACCAGACAAAGACACATCAAAGAAAGAAAACTACAGACCAATATCTCTGACGAACCTAGATGCAAAAATCCTCAATAAAATTCTGGCGAGTCGGATACAAAGACACATCAAAAAAATTGTGCACCATGATCAAGTAGGATTCATCCCTGGGATGCAGGGATGGTTCAATATACGGAAATCAATAAATGTTATTCACCATATCAATAGACTTAAAGATAAGAACCATATGATCATCTCGATAGACGCAGAGAAAGCATTCGACAAAGTACAGCATCCCTTTATGTTCAAAGCATTAGAAAAACTAGGGATAACAGGAACTTACCTTGATATTGTAAAAGCTATCTACGCTAAGCCCCAGGCTAGCATCATTCTGAACGGAGAAAAATTGAAGGCATTCCCCCTAAAATCTGGAACAAGACAGGGATGCCCTCTATCACCACTTGTATTCAATATAGTTCTCGAAACACTGGCCAGAGCAATTAGACAAACGAAAGAAATTAAAGGCATAAAAATTGGAAAAGAAGAGCTTAAATTATCACTATTTGCAGATGACATGATTCTATACCTAGAAGACCCAAAAGGGTCTACAAAAAAACTACTAGAACTAATAAATGAATTCAGCAAAGTGGCAGGATATAAAATCAACACGCACAAATCAAAGGCATTTCTGTATATCAGCGACAAAACTTCTGAAACGGAAATAAGGAAAAACACTCCATTCACAATATCCTCAAAAAAAATAAAATACTTGGGAATCAACCTAATAAAAGAGGTGAAAGATTTATACAGTGAAAACTACAGAACCCTAAAAAGAGAAGTAGAAGAAGATCTTAGAAGATGGAAAGATATACCCTGTTCATGGATAGGCAGAACTAACATCATCAAAATGGCGATATTACCAAAAGTCCTCTATAGGTTTAATGCAATGCCAATCAAAATTCCAATGGCATTGCTTGTAGAAATAGATAAAGCAATCATGAAATTCATATGGAAAAATAAAAGACCCAGAATAGCAAAAGCAATTCTAAGCAGGAAGTGTGAATCAGGTGGTATAGCAATACCAGATTTCAAAGTATACTACAGAGCAATAGTAACAAAAACAGCATGGTACTGGTACCAAAACAGGCGGGTGGACCAATGGTACAGAATAGAGGATACAGAGACTAATCCACAAAGTTACAACTATCTTATATTCGATAAAGGGGCTAAAAGCATGCAATGGAGGAAGGATAGCATCTTCAACAAATGGTGTTGGGAAAACTGGAAATCCATATGCAACAAAATGAAACTGAATCCCCTCCTCTCACCATGCACAAAAATTAGCTCAAAATGGATCAAGGACCTTGATATCAAATCAGAGACTCTGCGTCTGATAGAAGAAAAAGTTGGCTACGATCTACATATTGTGGGATCAGGCTCCAAATTCCTTAACAGGACACCCATAGCACAAGAGTTAATAGCAAGAATCAACAAATGGGACTTACTTAAACTAAAAAGTTTTTTCACAGAAAGAGAAACAATAAGAGAAGTAAATTGGGAGCCTACATCATGGGAACAAATTTTTACTCCTCACACTTCAGATAGAACCTTAATATCCAGAGTATACAAAGAACTCAAAAAATTAGACAATAAGACAACAAATAACCCAATCAACAAATGGGCCAAGGACCTGAACAGACACTTCTCAGAGGAGGACATACAATCAATCAACAAATACATGAAAAAATGCTCACCATCACTAGCAGTCAGAGAAATGCAAATCAAAACTACCCTAAGATACCATCTCACTCCAGTAAGATTGGCAGCCATTATGAAGTCAAATAATAACAAGTGCTGGAGAGGATGTGGGGAAAAGAGTACCCTTGTACATTGCTGGTGGGACTGCAAATTGGTGCGGCCAATTTGGAAAGCAGTATGGAGATTCCTGGGAAAGCTAGGAATGGAACCACCATTTGACCCAGTTATTGCCCTTCTTGGTCTATTCCCTGAAGACCTTAAAAGAGCGTACTACAGGGATACTGCCACATCGATGTTCACAGCAGCACAATTCACAATAGCTAGACTGTGGAACCAACCCAGATGCCCTTCAATGGATGAATGGATTAAAAAAATGTGGCATTTATACACCATGGAGTATTACGAAGCACTAAAAAATGACAAAATCATGGAATTTGCAGGGAAATGGATGGCACTAGAGCAGATTATGCTTAGTGAAGCTAGCCAATCCCTAAAAAACAAATACCAAATGTCTTCTTTGATATAATGGGAGCAACTAAGAATAGAGCAGGGAGGAAGACCAGGAAGAAAAGATTGACATTAAACAGAGGCACGAGATGGGAGGGAAAGAGAGAGAAAAGGGGAATTGCATGGAAATGGAAAGAGAGCCTCATTGTTATAAAAAAAAACTACATAAAAGAGGTTGTGAGGGGAATTGGAAGAAAAAACAAGGAGAGAAATGAATTTCAGTAGATGGAATAGAAAGAGAAGATGGGGGGAGGGGGATAGTAGAGGATAGGAAAGGTAGCAGAATACAACAGTCACTAGTTTGTCACTATGTAAAAATGTGAATGTGTAACCGATGTGATTCTGCAATCTGTATTTGGGGTAAACATGGGAATTCATAACTCACTTGAAACTAATGTTTGAAATATGATATGTCAAGAGCTTTGTAAGGTTTTGAACAACCAATAAAAAAAAAAGAAAAGCAAAATGTTATAGTCACTTGGAATATATTTGGCAGTTTCTTCAAATATTAATAAATCTACCATGAAGAAACAATTCCACTTACAGATATCTAATCAAAATAAATTGAAATTAAAATATTTATCCACACAAGGACTTTTATGCAGATATTTATAACTATATTCTTCCTAACATTAAAAAACAATGAAAATAACTGATGACTTGATAAACAAAACATGAATTAACCATCCAATAGAATACTCATATGCAATAAAAAAAGAAAGATTCTACTATACACATTATTGAATCTCAATAGTATTATTCTAACTGAAAGAAGCCAAAGAGGTACCTACCCTGTGATTCTAATTGTATGACATTCTAGAAAAGGAAAAACTATAACTAAAACAAAAAAGTTAGATCAAAGGTTCCACAGTTTGTAGAGTAGTTGTGATGTCTGACTGCAAAGACTAGATTGAGGGGTGATAAATATGCCCTACACCTTTACTATGGTGGTGGTGGTTTTATGGCCGTATAGAACCACCAAATTCACTGACTTTATTCTTCCAATTATGTGTCTTGCAGTATGTAACCTATACGTCAATAAAATTACTTTAAAAATATATATTATAATAAAAACTAACCTCAGCTGAACCTTAAAAAACAAATATTTTTATATTTCTTTTGACCAATTGATAACAAAATTATATTTTGATTAAGATAACATCTGATCTTTTATATTATATAGAAACAGTCCACAGACTGAAAAGTGAAGTTAAAATATTTGATTGATGTTGAAAATGCTGTATATTTTTGAAAGCCCATATTCCTAAGACATGACAAAAACAAGAGCATGATTTAAGGGGGGGGATCATGGAAAAAAGATGACAATCCACGTGACAGCCGCACACAGGGAATTAGGTAGGAGATAGAAAGAGTCGGACTGGGGAATAGTTATATACCAAGAAATTATTAACTACCCATGGAAAAAAAAGAGTGAAGATGTAGAAAAAAACTAAGGGGTAAAACAGCTGATAGCCAGGAGACCAGAAAACTGATCACTGGAATTTAAATCACCCTCAAATTGACTTTGATTCTGGTTTCCTAAGAGATGCAGAAAGAAGTGAGATCTGAGGGAGAGTGTGGACAAGATGAACAGTGTGACACATAAAACCGACACACACAGGACATGGCTTCAGGGTATTAGAAATGGAAATACACACAAGAAAACTCTAGGGCTTCAAGCCAAAAGGTCAGCTTTTATGTAGGGAGAGTCTAATATTAGTCTCCAGTTAAAATTCTATTTTCAAATCTCATTATCAAAGAACTCCACAATACATCCACTTTCTGTTATTCAGAATCATTAGAGTGAATATTTTATGGCCAGTTAACACATCCTGGAAAGTAAAAGCCTCTATAGTTTAATCAAGAGTTGATATGAATTAAGAAGTAGAGGAAAAAAAACTTCAGGATCAGCTTTCCACTTTTGAGGAGCTATTAAATATGCACCTCAGGGCTGAAATTGTGGCTCAGCCTCAGCGGTAAAGCGCTCGCCTTAGCACAGGCGGGACCTGGGTTTGATTCTCAGCACCACATTAATAATAATAATAAAGGCATTTTGTTGTGTCCATCTATAAAAAAGATTTTCTCTCTCTCTCTCTCACACACACACAAAAATATGCACCTCACCCTTCCTAAGTCACACAGCCCTGTGTGCATTTTATGTGTGTGCTGGAAGGCTGCTCTCTAACCACTCCCTGTCCACTCCCCTGTTGCATTCTGCAAAGTTCCTTAGAAGTCTCTAATACCAAAATGCAGACATTGTAAAGACCCAGCTCTTCTCTTCATTTGAAGTTTTATTTCTCATATCTCATTAATTTCATTAATTACCTTAATTACCTTCCTGCAGTTGTTTAAAAAAAAATCGGAGATGAAGGATGGAAAGGCTTGCTGCAGTAGAGCAAGCATTGGACTTGGAACCACAGTCTTGGCTCAGATTTCCATCTGTTTCTGTAAGTACCCATCCCACGTGCTTTCAAGGTATCTTTTGTGTGTATTAAGCCTAGTTTCTATGGCTGTCATGCAATCACGCCTTTTCCCTATCCCCCAAGTTGATAACTTCCTTGCAGGCAATAATTGTCCATTATCGCCAAATCTTTCTGACCCATGAGAGTGGCATGACTGGTACAATAAATGACAGTAAGTAGGTCGGCTTCTCTGAGTTTCATCTTACTATCAAGAAATTTTAAAAGGAAATTGGTTATTTTTAGAATATTGTAAGATTACAAATATATTTACATTACACTTGTGTCACAAATATAATGAAAAATAGCATCATGAAGTAGAAAGTCACTTAATACTTATATTCATCAAACAATTTTTCAAAATGTGCCTTATATCATACTATTTCATGTAATGGTAAGTACCGCTGTAATAAATAAATTATATCCAAGAAAAAGCTTCAAACTTTCGTTGACAACCTACTATTTGTCTAAACAATAGGTTAAATAGATAAATCCAGAAAAATCATAGACTTTTGAAGATTCTCTCAAATTTGTATTAATAGAAATTGCCTGGCAGCCAGACACAAAATAGGAAATTGGCATTTATTTGTGGATCCATGCTTCCATGACCTGGGGACACAAGAAGCCAAAGGTGAAGGACATACCCCAAGCAAACTATTAGGTTTTTATCCTAAAGACACAACAACATGTTAGTTATCTTGCAGAGGATTGTTTGTGAAAACAGCCATCAATTTATTCATCTATTCTTCCTTCCAGTTCATCCTTCAACCAACAATATTGAATATTCCACTCAATAAATAATACATTCTATAAATACGTTTTGATTATCTACTAGATGCCAAGATATCGAAGAAACACTGACCAGTAAGATATATTCTGTGCCACCAGGTGTGGTGGGACATGCCTGTAATCCCAGTGACTCAGTAGGAAGGAGGATCACAAGTTCAAAGCCAGCCTCAGCAAAAGTGAGGTGCTAAGCAACTCGGTGAGACCCTATCTCTAAATAAATAAAAATAGGGCTGGGGATGTGTTCAGTGCTCAAGGGCCCCTGAATGAATCGTCAGTACAAAAAAAAAAATCATATATATTCTGTGCCTTAAAGATACCTACAAATAGCAGAGGGGATTTCTGTACACAAGACCGATACTATTTTAGTATTTAGCCTATGTGTTACATATATATTGCTGTAGAAACTTTTGAATGCATATCATGGTGCAGAATCTTTCTCTGACCAGATCATGAAAATATTCTTGAAATACAAACCTGCAATGTCATGTAAATAGTTATTTTTCTTGAGAACTACTTCCTGCGCAAACTTTAAAAGTTTTTCTCTGTTCACTAAGCCACCAAGGATAAAATATACATATATGTTTTATAAATAAAATATTTCACTTTATATATAAAATATTTTACTTTTATCAGGTATGTTCAAGGGGAGGAAATGCTGTCTGAGTTGGTTAGAACTAATGACCATGCTTTAGGTATGCAAGGGCTTAGAATTGAACTCAGATTTAACAATAGAGAGGTTAGTGACCATGACAAAAAGAAGAATAAGTGGAGTGATGGACATGCAAATCTGACCAGAATGGGACAAAGATAGAAAAAGAAATGAGAAAGTTTAGGCCGTCAGTGTAGACAACTCCTTCAAGGAGTTTTTCCATAAAGGAGAACAGAGAAATGCTAAAGAGGAAGAACAGTCGGCTTTTTTCATGATAGGAAATAATGGCATTTTTAAAGTAATTAAAATACTTTATTGGAGAGGAAGAAATTGAGGATGAAAGGCAGAGAGATGAAAAGTATAGGAATCAAGTGGAGACACAGTAAGACCCAGCACACGCAAGAATCATTTGGCTTCACCTAGGAGCAGAACACTCTTCTAGAATCTGTGATTTAGAATGATATTCCAACTGTGTGCAATGTTGTATGACCTTCTTTATTTGGGGGGAAACATTTTGGGTTACTTTTTATAACATTTTAAAATAGGATGTCTCGTTGGGTTTTACATGCATCTAAATAAGGTATTCCACAAGGTATTTGGAAATTACATACTTCACACACCTGAAGTCCATGTCTGGCTCTAATTTTCAATGCTTAAATAAAGTGGTTCCCTGGGAATCACCTAACCCACCAAAAAAGGAGTCCTTCAATTTCAATTCGATTGCTCCAGAAACAAACAAACAAACAACAACAAAAAACAAACAAACAAACAAAAAAACAGTCACACACACCTCAGAGTTCCCTAGGTAGAGTTATCTAAGACGAATTGAAATTTGGAAATGTCATTGAGCACTTGAAACTGAGTTTGAGGTCAACATTGACTTGAGAAATGTTTTAACTTTATGTTTTTAAAAAAAATCTTGAATTTCTCAAATATAAAGACTATGTAAAGCACTAGAGTAGGTTGATTAAAAGGTATTTCTTAGTTTCCAGTTCCATGAATTTTCCATCCATTCTTTGAGTGAGCTATACATATGTAAAATATATTGCTATAGTTTGAAATAAATAAAACATTTCTGCATTATTTCTAGAACAGCATGCTCCTTTTTCTCTTTCACTATTATGTTGAAACAGCAGAACAATTCTTTAAAAATCTGGATTGAAGAGATTGGAAAATAACCAAATGCTATAAAAATACCTTTCACAAAACTTTGATGAAAAAAAAATTAAATTTGAAAAGTAATTCATGCTACAGTGCTTTGAGGTTTTAGACTGTTTGAGATTTTTTTTGAAAGTCAAAAGCTTAATAGTTGATGGTAATGATGTACCAATTCAACATCTATAAGTTATTTTTCCTCAGCATTATTAAGGTTTCATTTAAGCAGCTTTTTCAAAGCTTACAATTTTCTTTCCTTACACATCACATTCAAACCAAGCCAGGCACTAACAAAAGTGTGGTGATTTTGAATGTTCCTAACGTATTGTCACTTCTGTAGCTAACTGGGCTAGCTTAGCTCAGGCTGCCATAACAAAATGCCATAGATTGAGTGGTTTTATACCACAGGAATTTATTTCTCATGGTTATGGAAATTGGAAAGTCTAAGACCAAAGGGCAAGTCAATTTGGTTCCTGGGGAGGGTTGTCTTCCTGGGCCCGTGGTCATATCCTTTGGTGTTTGCACATAATGCTTAAGAGAGAAAGCTCTGATCTCTCTAGGAAGACAAATTCCACTGTTGCGGGGTGGGAGAGGCACACCCTCATGACTCTATAATTACCTCATCAAACCCTAATTACCTTCCAAATTCCCCACCTCCAAATACCATCTCACTGGAGGTTAAGGCTTCAACATATGAATTTTGGAGGAACACTATCTTTCAGTCTTTAACACAAACCATCTCACACAATTAAACAGAACTGAACAATGTGTCATTTTTAAGACACAGTATATCAGACACTACTTTGTCACAACCCTTCCATGTGCACATTTCTCTCCCTTTGTGACCAAGTACCAAACCAAGCATCCCACATAGACTCAATCCTAAGCAAGCCTAAGGCTTATTCATAAAAACCATGGTAGTCACCAAGTGTGGTAGCAGATGCCTATAATTTCAGCAGCTCAGGAGACTGAGGCAGGAGGCTGGAAAGTGTAAAGCCAGCCGTAAAGCCAGCCTCAACAACTTAGCAAGGCCCAATGCAACTTAATGAGACCCTGTCTCAAAATAAAAAGTAAAAAGGGCTAGGGATGTGGCTGAGTGGCTAGGTGTCCTTATGTTTAATCCCTGAAGAAAGAAAAGAAAAGAAAAGAAAAGAAAAGAAAACCATGGTAGTCACTACACTTCTAGACAGACCACTTCACCTAAGGCCGGATACTTCAGAACACATTTGAGAAAATTTTTTTTTTGTCTAAGTACTATAATTATACAAATACTTCAAAAAGTCTGCTACTACCTAGCCATGAGTTTCAGGAGGTTTTCATTCCCATTTAGCATTCAAAACTGGTGACTATACATCATTTTTCTTTTTTTCCTGAAGAGAAAGGAAAAGATTCTACCATGTACAAATATAAAATTTGGTTTAAGATCTTAAGTAATAAATTTTCACCTCTTGATGGCTGACTTTTCCTGCCATCCTTTAAAGAAGAGAGGCTTCGTTATCCTTGGAGAGCTAAAACACAATTTTGTTTTCACCTCATTTTCCATAAGTCCAATGTCTTCAGAGTAAGCAGAAGTGAAGGAAGAGAGACTTTAAATATTAATCACTGCATTCAATATCCAGGCAGAACAAATAACTGACAGGCAATTTCCAGCTTTTACACATTGTTCTTGAAAAGGATCACCAGCAGTGGCCCAGCAGGGACCACCTCCCCGTGATAGGCATTGTTATTTTCTCTATGCTTACGTTCAGATTGCACAGAATATCATGCATGCTTTTACCTCAATCATTAAGCAAATCAAAGACTTTATATGCAAAAGCACCCCCATATTATATAGGAAGATAGTACATACTTCTCTGTTTGAAGAAAGAGATGAAAGATTTGGACAGGAAGAGGGACAAAGAAGAGAATGAGCCGGGGAGGTTAGATTAGATTGAAACCAGGATGTCCATTGAACCTGAAGTTATTTCCACATATGGTCACATTAGAACACATCCTTATTTGTCTTCCTGTCACTTTCTCCGGATTGACAAATCAGCCTTGACTGATACCATTAACCCTGGAACTGATAAGCATTATTGAACTAGGTTGTGAGAAGAAAAGAATCAGACAGAGCTGTAAATGTAGCTGAAAAATTAAAAGCATTTAGCCCACCTATAGGCTTCTCCCAATAGTACGGATTTAGTATCTCAGGCACACATTTACAGTGAGACATGAAAACACAAAATATCTACGCCTTCAGAAAAATGAGAGCGTGAAGGCTTCTAATGAACAGGCAAAGTTTCTAGAGTGAGATTTGTTCCTGAAAGAACACTGAAGAAGCCTTCTTGGGTAACATTCTTTTAAAATATTGAGATTGCCTAACTTTCTTAGTGGAGGACCACTTTTCTAAAGACCTCAGCCTTAAGACAATGCATCCACCATTCAGAACCTTGAGGGATCCGAGATGACAGGCTAGAGGGAGGCTGCATTCTGTGTCACTCAGGGACCTAGGATTCAAGTAGTAGAAATACTATTTCTCTGTGAGTGATTAGAGGATCCCAACAGCTATTCCTGCACACAGGAATCTGGGCAGCCATTCCCAAGCAGAGACACCTGGAAGCTGCCCATATGCAGGAACTCCAGGCTGCCACCAAATCAACTTGGTCATTTTAACTTTGAGAAAGACCTGGAGTGGCAGGAGAGAAGCTGGACCATCAAAATGTCCTCCATCCTTCAAAATAGTGTCTTCTCCATGAGGCACTCAAAATTGGTTTAATTGTTATGAACGTATTGTTAAATAAGAATTCCCTTTATCAATTTTGAAACAAATCCCAACCATATCTGGAACTTTCTAACCATCCGCATAATTCAACATGGAAGGAGCTAAGGAAGGATAATATGAAAACTTCTTTTCTGGTGAGTCTGCTACCCAAAGGCAGAAGATTGGACAAGACTCCCAAGGACTTCCTCCTTCTACTTTATAGAAACATGGCTTCTAGTTCACGTAAGGAGATATGATTCTGGGCAAGATAAAGTAAGCACACTCCATCTTTTCCCTCCCACTGAATATGGCTATTAACACCAGAACAGAAACAGGTTGTTTGAGAACTTCAAAAATAAAAAAAAAATAAAAAAGGCAACGGGTAGATTGGAAAGAAGACCACGGTCCAAAGCCCCACCAAGCCTGTGGTTAAGTTCATCATTTGTGGGAAGCCATATATGAACTATGGATTTTGTTTGAGTCATTTAGGGAGGGAAGCTGCTTTTCTGGGAATTTCTGGGTGAAATATCCCAGTTTGAGAAAGCCCAGCTCATGCTGGTGCCCTGCCTTAGCCCACATTCCCAAGTTCAAACGTAGTGCCTGGAGATGAGTCTAACCTGCCAAGCACCAAACAACCTGTTTTCCCCACTGATCCTGTTTCAAAAAGAAGCTCCTGACTGATCCTCTTTGGTGTGTGCCACTATAGACAAACCATTCTCTGGCTTTTCTCTCTGTTAGGATCAGACCCATCAGGTCCCTTTCACCTGTCAGGCCCCTGCTTCAATTAATTCCCTGCATTTTTTGGTCTTTATTTCTTAATATTACTTTCAAAGCTTATTTCCAGCTGGCCCACACCTCCAACAGTTACCAAACTCCCTGCCCATGCAGGATGTGAGCAGAAATCATTGTTTTTTTGTTTTGTTGTTTTGTTTTGTTTTCTGCTCTGGTACTCAGAATGTTGAGAGAATTCAGGGCTGTGCTCACCCTGAAATAGATTAATATTCTAGATAACTTGTCAACTGCCTTTGGGGATTGGCTTATTTATTTCACTTAGCATAATAGTCTCCAGTTCCATCTCCAACCAGGAAGAAATCTTTTTTTTTTTCTTCTGACCTCTTCTTTCCCTCTGTCTCTTTCTTCTCCTTATTCTTTTTATTTGTCTCGGCGTTGATTTGGTCTTTAAAGAGGAGATCACATCACTTCACTCTATTAATCCTGGGTTTCGTGGATTTGGGTGTGTGAGGCCATTTTCAGATGCTGCCCATTAGATGCTAGGAATGAGCCCTGGCTGAGGGGATCAGATATGCTGAATTTCACACTCTGAATTTCTGTGACTTTGACAATCATTTAACCTCTCTGAGATTACCAGCATGATGATACTAACACCACATATTAATATTGACATGTGCATCACATTTCTAAGACTGCTTTAAGAAAATATAATGTCCCTGAATTTGTGCATAAAACAAATGTAAATTCTTTTACAATTTCTTAAATTAATATATCAGTTATGCCCACTTTCAGTCAAATCTCATAGACTACAATTTTTAGGAAAATGTGCAGATATAATGTTTCACTTAGAGTACTCGAAGCTTACTTCTTGTTTCTCCTATACTCAACAAGATAAGAAACACTTCTGCTTATATTTGGCATTCAGATGAACCTAGAGATTCTGGTCGCTTCAAAATTGCTCAAGTAATATTCTAGATAACTTGTTAACTGCCTTTCCAATACAGACACACTAACTTTTCCTTTACAATATTTCAAAGGATTTATTGCCTCATTGGCACTTCAAGGAATATGCTAGAATGATACATAATGCTTTTTCCTGCGTTGACATCCTATAATTCCATGACTGTGGGATTTAACTTTGAGAAAGACCAGATGTCTGTCTGAGGGAGTGGCAGTAGAGAAGCTAACCATCAGAATCTCCTTCATCCTTCAAAACAGTGGTTTCTCTATGAGGCACTCAAAATGGGTTTAATTGTTATGAATGTTCCTTCTATCCCTGGTTTTTCTAGTGTTTTACACATGAATGCACATCTATTATTTCTTTCCTATCTTCTCCAACATATTCAGCACAACTTGGTTCTCATGTGATCACAACCCATTCCGACTCCCAGGTGGGCAAATCCTGGACATCTACAAGTTATATTGAAATAGGGTTAAATTTCAAAATGAAGACTTGTAGATTAGAGATGTTTTCATGATAAAGCTAAGCAGGGTACCATGGGAAGCACTACATTAAAGTTCACTTCTTTTCTGGATTGACTTAGGAGAAATTTACATAGACCCATGGGGTAAAGTGTCATTCAGTTAAAAAAAAAAAAGCCCTCTGTTTGGTAGGTACATAGTACTATTCAGAACCACATATGACTCATTCATCTGTTTTCCTGTATTCTTCTTCTCAAATAATTATTATCATTACTCCATCTCAGTGCATTATTTGTTTTTTAGAATCTCAAAAGAGGATTGTAGATTTCCATATACATCAATAGAAATCTAGAATTACCCATACTAAATATTTAGTACAACTGTGTTCCCATGTAATCATAACCAGTTCTAATTTCCAGGTGAGCATCAGGAAGTATTCAGTGAATATCTGTCTGTCTATCTATCTATCTATCTATGGATTGAACCAATTTTCTCACTGTTCAAATGAATGCTTTTTTAAAAAAAAAGTTCTATAATCTCTGTCACACCTACTTTTGCTTATTTTCCACACAATATTTCCTTAAAAATGATCAGGAAAAATTTTCATGTTGAATATTTGTAGCTCTTAAGCAATACATAAAGATGTCCCTAGATGACTAAATCTGTCTGGTGCAAACTATTGGCCCTTTGCATTCAGCTAAGTGAATGCAAAGATCATTGAAGATTTATGTTCAGATTGTTTCACCACATATGAAGGTATTGTGATAGTCAGTTACTGAGTGTGTGTGCATGTGCACAACAATTTAAGAATCCACAGCATGTGAACATAATCATTACAAAAATATCATGTATATAGAACAGTGTGATTAGAAAACTTCTGTTTCACCAGTAAATATGTACTAAGGAAAGTGTAGCTTTCTTTCTTAAACTTAACTCTAACTGAACTTTAATCTTAGTGGTTGGATTTATCCTACATGGTAACAGGTAATTGTTTATGAATCTGTTCATTCAACAGTCACTGAACATATTTTTTTTCTTAGAAGTTAACAATGTTTCTTTGTTTGTTTTCAGTACTGGATATTGAACCCAGGACCTCACAGATACTAATCAAGTGCTCTATCACTGAGCTGCATCCCCAGCCCTCTTCTAAAGTTCTTGACATTGTCTTTTTCTTTTTTAACCAAGGCAATTCATTCGTTGTCTAAGTCTTTCACATAGTCAAGAAATGTGCAAGGGATTTTAGAGGAGTCCTGGAGTCCATAGTAATTCTGTATAGACTAAGCCTCAAATTTCCTCTTGATCTATTGTAGCCACACAACCAAGATCAGATGGCAATAATTTCAGCATGCCAGCAGGTTAAATTATAATGTGCCACAAGAACACAAGGGCAATGACAAAGTTCAAAGCTACGTATCACCTCATAGCTTTATGTACCAGGAAAAATGAAAAAAAAATATGACATATATTTTAGTGAGTATTTTCCATTTCTAAGAGCAGGGTATTATTATTCTGGGAAGTGTATTACCTAATAATTATAGCTACATTTTAAGCTTTCACTCTCGGATAAGTGTTTCGGGATATTTTTGTAGATCATTATTTCACATAGGTGACAAAACAGCTCTAAGAGCCACCCTCTCCTGCCCTCCACTCCATCCCTAATATATTCTAGTTTCTTGTCCCAATTAACCAGAGGAACACAAAGGCTCAGGAGCCAGGTGAACACATAGAAATGGACAGTGCATCTTAGTGAGGCCTTCCCCAGCCATTAGTTCACCAATTGCCAGAAATCTTACATCTATCCCAAACTATAGAAAGAGGTTAGTAATATTTAGGTCTAGAAAATGTAAAGAGTAAATGAGAAATTCAGATACAAGAGTCTACTGTGATTCTGCACTCTCCCTCCTACACCTAATCCACACTAACTCCATTGTATTTCTTCAGATGTACCCACTTTCCTCCTCATGTAATGACACTTTACAGTCCAATATATTACCCAATTTTGCTGTATCAGTTTTTTCTATTCAAAATTTATATTATTCTGGGGGAACTTTTTTTTCTGGTATCAAGAATTAAATCCAGGGGTGCTAAACAAGTGAGCCACATCCTCAGCCCTTTTAATTTTTTATTTAGAGACAGCATCTTGCTAAGTTGTTTAGAGCCTTGCTAAATTAGTGAGCCTGGCTTTGAATGCATGATCCTCCTGTCTCAGCCTCCAGAGCCACTAAGATTACAGATAAGTGTCACCATTCCCTGCTTCTGGGGGCACTCTGGAGCTTGATGCAAATTTAAAATCAACAAGGTCACATGTTCATCTGGAGGAAAAGATCAGTCTGTGTAGGAGCTCTTAAAAATATATCTCTGCCTCTTGATTTTCATTTCTCTGCACACATCTTATGCAAAATTAAACATGTATTTAATATGAACACCATGTGTGCTTAGTGCTGGGACATCAATGGTTAACAACAGAGACAAGTCCCTGTTCAGAAGCTTACCAATAAATTCATGACATCAGTACAATTATATTTAAGTCATGACCTAATTATATAGCTACAGCGAAAAGTTGCACGAAGGAAAACCAAAGCATGGTGGAAATACATACAGATATAGATACAGTAGTCCCTCAGTATTTGCTCAGGACTCTCTCACATATACCAAGCTCCACAGATGCTCAAGTCTCCTATATAAAACAGCATAGTAATTGCATGTGACCTAAGCAAATGCTTTTATATGTTTTCAACCATCTCTAGATTATTGAAAACATCTAATATAATGTAAAGGCTATGCAAATAGTTGTTACACAGTATTGAACAGGGAATAATGGCAAAAAAATGTCCATACATGTTCAGTACAGAAGCAAAAATTTTTTCAAGTATTTTCATTCCTGGATGAATCTACAGATGTAGAGTCTGCAGATACAGAGGGCTGACTGCATATATAATCAAATAACTGAATTAGGGATGATGAACAATTCATCTAAGGAAGTTGGAAAGGATCAGTTTGAGTTAAGTGAACAAAAAAGTAGAGTGAGAATATTACTCTCAGGAGGTATCATGAGGAAAGTGAAAAGCCAGAGTGGCTGTGGCTGTGAATTCCGGGAACACAGTGCCCAGTGAGGAGGACACCAGGCTGGGGCAGGGCAGACCAACCCTTGCTGATCACATTAATTTTTTCAGAGGGCCCTAAGAAAAGACTGAAGAGTTTTAAGCAGAGAAATGACAAGATCTTATTTATTTGCCAAGTGCTCTGTGGCTGCAATGTGGGGAATAGACAGTAGAGGGCACAAAATTGGAAGCCTAGAGACAAGTTCAGATGCTGTGACACTAGTGCAAAGAAGAGATGGTCACAGCCTGGACTCCAGTGGCAGCTGCGTGGGCGGAGGGAATAGACACATCTGAAATCTATTATAAAAGTAAAATCCATTAGATAATCCACTGTGGTTGATAAAGAGAGAGACATCACAGTGATTCTCACATTTCTGCTGTCCTAACTTGATCTTTGCAACATGTGCAATGGATAACATACCAAATCTCACAGACTTATTTATGCATTTAACAAATGTCTGTGGAACTCAGAATAGTTATTTGTAGCATTAGAAAATTGGATTTGAATGCTGGTTCTGCCTCTTAGTAACTACGTGATTTTGAGCAAGTTTCTTAACTATAAGCATGAGATCCTGGACCACTTCTGAGGTTTCTGAAGTGATCTAGAACTTGTGAGAAGCAGGTAGATTACGTCTCTCTGAGGCAATTCCTGTTCCTTAGAGATTTAATCTTGCATCACTGATACACAGAGTAATTCCCAGTCTTTTTTTATATTTTTTGAAAAATAATTTTTTCTGTTAGTGAAGGGCACCAAGTTACTCTGTCACCTGAGGGTGAAACAGTATCTCAAAAGGGTCTTCTTGGGTGAATAAATAAATAACAAGTAATGCACCCATCAACTATATACCAAAGGTAAAGATTTCTATAACTATGTGATAACTTTGGATCAAGAGTCGTAGATGGAATGTGTGGACCCAAAATAAGAATTCCAATATCCCAATGTCATCTTACCCACTATTTGCACTGTGAATGGCCATTTAGTCTCAGAATCAAAAACGATAAGGAAGACCAAGTCCAGTTGGAAAGAATATGCTTGGTATAAACAGCTCAGCAGATACTTACTTCCGGTTCATTGTTAGCAGTGTACCTAGTTTAAAAAAAAAATCTAGAAATTAGGACTTATATGAGAACCCTTAATATTTAAATGCTAGATGAGTTTTTTTTAAAAAAAAATACATTGATATGTGGGTCAAATAAAACCCTTCTGAAGGTCACATGAACTTTCTGGCCTCCAGTTTGAAACCTCTGGTTTCCACTAACTCAACTGGTCCTCTGGCAGGGCAGGGAGTCAAGTAACTGGGAATGAATTACTGAAGGGAATTTAGATGGTGACAAAGAAAGGTGTGAGGCTCACACAGAAACCCACCTCAACAAATGAGCAGTGCTCCAACCACATAAGCTGGGTCCAAACACAAATGAAAGAAAAGAAATAGAAATATGAACTGAAAGACAATTTTATTGACGCATAATATTTAACGTATTTATGAGGTAAAAGGTGATGTTTTGATTCACGTGTACATTATTGATGAACTCAGGGTAATTAGCTTATACATCCATCACCTTAAATTTTATCATTTTTTATGGTGATTACATTCAAATTCCTCTCTTCTAATCATTTGGAGATATATAATACATTATCATGAATCACATTCACCGGGCCCCCCTCTGCCATAGAACACCAGAACTTACTCCTCCTATCTAATTATAATAATGGACTTGTTGATCAAACACTTTTCTTTATAATTAATTACAAATTTCTGAAGAGGAAAAATTTCAGCCTCTTATGCATATTCTGAACTTATCTAATATAATGTCAGATTAAAAAAGTCAATTACTTCCATTCCTTTGATCTACGGAATAGAACTCTGTAAGAAATGAAACCACTTTTCTCATACATTAAAAATATGCGCTCAACAATGGATCTTCTCTTTCATTTGGAGGATGAGAAAATTCTTCTGGCTAAAAATAACTGAATACTCATGTAACATCTAAGGTTTTAGAGTATAACTATCAAGTCTTCTCTATCCACATTTCCTCAACCATTAATTAAAATACTGATCTTGCAAGTTTATGATTCAAGGATGGAACTGACAGTACTTCTCTTAAAGTCAAGCAGTTAAAGTCACTAGGAATATCACCACCATATGCACTAGTCACTGCTGAAAGTCTTGAAGTCTGTATTGCAATTGAGAGATTCAGAATACACGCTACATACTTGGCAATGAGATCGTATTCTTCTTTGCCAGCTTTGGGCACCTCAGAGCAGAAGAAAGGAAGGAGAGACCTTAGGAAGAGAAGAAAGGGGAAATGTATGGAGAGGCACAGGGGTGGAGCAAATGAGCATTAGGGGGAAATGTCTTACATAGGGCACTCCCAGTTTTCAGAGGTGAGATAGAAGGCCAGAACCCACAAAAGAGGTTACATAGAGCACATCTCAGTATTCTGCCTTCTGGCAAATAACATCCCTGACACTGGGTGAACTTTACCATCAGATGGCGCCCACAGCTTTTCTTTATCATTTCAACACAAGACACTGTATGGCTCAACAAATCCGAGTTGAAGTTATTATTTATAAAGCTGATTTCACTGTATCTACCTGGAAAATAATTTAAAATGGCCCTCCTCAACTTTTCCACTCTTCACCCCAATTCCTAAACCAGGTGATGAACAGACTCAAGGTTTCTAGCTCTGATTTTTTTTTTTTTTTTTTGAGTGCTAGAATCAAATCCAGATCTTGTGCCTGGTAGGCAAGTGCTCTACCACTGAGTGACACTCTCAAGGCCTATCTCGGAATAACTCAATGGTAAATTAACATCTAACACTTTTTGGGTGGGGGTTACTGGGGATTGAACTCAGGAGCACTCAACTGCTGAGCCACATCCCCAGCCCCATTTTTGTATTTAGAGAGTTACTTAGTGCCTCGTCATTGCTGAGGCTGGCTTTGAATTCGAGATTCTCCTGCCTCTGCCTCCCAAGATGCTGGGATTATAGGCGTGCACCACTGCCACATCTAACACTTTTAAGTGCAAGTTATTGCAGAGCTCTGGGGAAGGCATCAGTAAGCAAGACCTAAAAACAAATCACCTGTCTTAGCAGTATGTTCTTGGTTCACTTTGCACTGCTATACAGAATACCACAGAATGGGAAATTCATATAGAACAGAAAATTCTTTCCTTACAGTTCTAGAGGCTGGGAAGACCAAGATCAAAGTATCAGTGTATCCTGCACCTCAGATAGCATTAAGGGAAAAATTATCTTCAGGATATAAAAAGAACTAAATAAACTTCACACACACACACACACACACACACACACACACACATACACACACACACAACCCAATCAATATCTGGGCAAATGAATTGAACAGGCACTTCACAGAAGAAGAAATACAAACAGTCAACAAATATATGGAAAAATGTTCAATATCATCAGCAACTAGAGAGGTGCAGATCAAAACTACGCTGAGTTTTCACCTTACACCAGTCAGAATGGCAGTGTTGGCAAGGATATGGGGGAAAGGATACACTCATACATTGCTGGCAAGACTAAAAATTGATGCAACCACTCTGGAAAGTAGTGTGGAGATTCCTCAGAAAACTTGGAATGGAACCACCATTTGACCCAGCTATCCCACTTCTAGATTTATAAAATCAGCATACTATAGTGATTCAGCCACATCAATGTTCAGAGCAGCTTAATTCACAATAGCTCAACTATGCAGCCAACCTAGTGCCCTTCAATAGATAAATGAATAAAGAAAATGTGGCATATATACTCAATGGAGTATTACTCAGCCATAAAGAAGAATGAATTACTGAAGGGAATTTAGATGGTGACAAAGAAAGGTGTAAATGTATAGATCTAGAAACTATTAAGCTAAGAAAATAAGCAAATCCCCCAAAACCAAAGCTTGAATGTTTTTTTCTGATATGTGAATGCTAACCCACAATAAGGGAGTTAGGAGAAGAATAAAATCTCAGTAGATTAGACAAAGGGGAAGGAAAGGATAGGAGGGGGGACAAGAATAGGAAAGAAATAAAGTTACAGAGACAAACAAAATTTCTCAGAAATATTCCAGCAGAAGAGCGCCTTTCTTTATCAGTTCTGTTTGATGTAGTTCAGATGGATAAAAGCACAGGAGAGAGTCTAAACTCAAACATCATAAAGCTTTGTGAACTCCAGCAAGAGTCATAAAATGTGGAAAAAAAATGTCTCACTTTATGAGGTACATCTCACTTCTGAGAATCTTCCAGCCTCTTCAGAAAAATTTCAAACCATCATTGAGAGTCTACATCAAGGGTTTAATTTTTGGTAGACCATTTTGCCTGTCAAACACCAGTAAAAGTTAATGGTGCTAAAAATGCTTTTGAGTTTCCTCTACCACAGACTCCAGGAGAGCTGAATAGTTTAGTTTTGAAAGTTGAAATTCATAAAACCGAACAACAACAGAAAAGCCAAACATCGTTTCACCTGATGTTATGGTGGATATCTTGGGCTCTTAAAGTATCCAATTAGCACCAGTTTTAGGGACTTGGCTCCATCTGCTTTAGGTCCTTCCTTCCACACCACTGGAATGTCTTATGCTGTAGGCATCATGGTCTTTCTTTTGAATAAATCATCTGAGTTTTCAAGGAATTTTCAGAGAAATCTGCATAGATCTTCTTAACCTTAAGTAGAAAAAAAATTTGACATCTCTGGCTCTAAAATCTGCTATTATTTCCTTCTTCGGTAAATAAGTTAGAAGAAACAACTCCTGAATAAACGGATGTGAGTAGATGAGCCACACAGAGGGCCCTGCACAAGCGCTAGTCCTGCCAGCCAAGATTCCTTGGGCCATACAGACTTGCTGAGAGTCTTCACACAAAAGCACAATTCCTAACACGTCTTGAAGAGGGCAGTACACCCTTACACACACGCACACACACACTGATCTTATCCCAACCCCTTCTTTTACAAATAATGAAACAAGGAGCAAAGAATTTAATTGTTTGGTTTACTCATTGAAAGAAAAATATCAGAATCCAAACCTCTCAACTTCAAATTCAAGTCTTTTCTAAGTTGATAGGTTCGTCCTATTGCTGTAATACATACATATTTTTATCATAAAGGTTAAGATAATCAGGGGAGCTGGGATTGTGGCCCAGGGTAGATCACTCACCCAGGACATGAAGGACACTGGGTTCAATCCTCAGCACCACATAAAAATAAATGAATAAAATAAGGGTATTGTGTCCAACTACAACTAAAAAAAATTTTTAAAAAGATTAAGATTGTCTTTCTGACTCCATAAATATGCTTACAAACTATCTGAAAATATTTTCTGTTTCTCCGTGACACAGACCCTTGCTGGCAATCACAATAATATGGACCCTAAAGACCACAGGAAGAGGGCACTGAACACACTTCCATCAGGAATCACATGCACAGCATTTGTCTGGTTTTGCTTCATCCACATTGTGTTAGCCAGCTTTTTGTTGCTGTTAGCAAAATATCTAACAAACAACTAACAACTTAGAGAAAAGTTTATTTTGGCTCATGGCTTCAGGGATTTAGTTCATGATAGACCAAGTGCATTTTTCTCTGGGCCCAAGGTGAGGCAGAATATCATGGTGGAAGGGTATGGCAGCCAAGAAGCAGAGAGTGGGGAGGGGCTTCAGAGAAGATGAACCCTTCCAGGACACGCCCCCCAAGGGGCCACCACCTCCAGTGATGTCCCACTTGCCGACAGTTCTTCAGGTTCCTGTGGAATTGCTAACTTGATCAATAAATGAAGTAATGTATGAGAAAAGAATCTGTAAATTATAAAACACAAATGTTATTTTTATTAGTATTTATTAGTACATTAGTATTTATTAAGTATTATAATCATCTTTTCTGTTTTCTGAGGTCTTTCATGAAGTTCAACATTCAAGAAAGCATACTTTTACCTCTTCTCACTTATTTTTTCTTTTTCGAAATAACTGTCAATTTGATTTTTGAATGACGAATCATAATTACAGCTTCATAATTTTGACTTACCTCTTTCCCCAGGATCTATTTAAAAATGAGATTAGGTTATTTTCTTTTTATATTTCTGTCATTTCATAGATTTTAGAGTTGTATCACTATTACTTTTCTAATTTATAAAGATTTTTAATAGGCTACTTATAAGATAGTGAACTAACCTAAATTTAGCATTTCTCTGAAAATTGGTTTTTTCATCTGCGTAATGAAAATTTTAAAAACTACCTAACAAAATTGTTTTGAGAATTTTTTGCCCCAACTTTCCTTTCACTAATTTACTTTTAGGTTGAAAATAAAAAATAAAGTGGAAAAAAATAAAATTGGAGCAAAAGACTTATACTATGCAAATACTATGCTGATGTTTGTATAAACATACCTTAGATTCAGAGCCTACATCTAAGACTAAACTGAAATTCCAACCCAGTTAGTTTCATTACTTGCTACTAACAAGAATCGGACCCTTTGGTCTCACAAACAAATGGTGAAGGTAATAAGTGTTTATCTGTTTCTAATAACTAAGAGGATAAGGAGCAGAGAGACTGGAAATTCATAAAAAGGGTAAATCTAGAGATATAAAGGGGTGATACCTTATTCTATATTCATGATGAAACAATAACTTACTTTCAAAGATCACTTTATGTGACAATCTTGGTTTATAGCACTATTATGAAAAATTAAGTTAGTAGGATCAATGCTATGTGAACATATAGGCATGGAGAGTAAAATTAGATGATTATATAAAGCTGTCAAAGAACTCAAATAACAGACTACAAATACAAAGCACACCTGGAATAAATAGATGACAGTTGGGTTAAAGTGAAAGCTTAGTGTTTTAATCAGCTTTTTCACTGCTGTGGCTAAAGGATCCAACCAGAACAATTTTAGAGGAGGAAAAGTTTATTTGAGGGCTCACAGTTTCAGAGGCCTCAGTAACATTGACAGCGGGCTCCATTTCTCAGGGCTTGGGGTGAGGCTGAACATTCTTGTAGAGTGAAGCAGCTCACTTTATGGTGATCAAGAAGTGGAGAGAGACTCCACCCTCCAGATGCAAAATAAATACCCATAGCCACGCCCCCAATTAACCACTTCCTCCAGCCACGCCCTATCTGCCTCCAGTTACTACTCAGTTAATCCCATGCGGGACTAATTCATTGATTGGGTTAAGACTCTCACAGTCCCATCATTTCTCCTCTGATCCTTCTTACATTGTCTCACAGGTGAGCTTTTGGGGGACACCTCATATACAAACCATAACACTTAGATAAAAATTTTTAATTATCAATGTTACTTTTCCACTGAGTGGATTCAGACTATGCTACCACACAAAGCTGGAGCTGTCAGAGATGGCACAGGGCAAAGTTTGCATTCACTGGAAATCTGGATTAAATGATCTGCATTCCCTCCAATGCCTGATCCCATGAATTGACAGGAGAACGCGGTATCAAAAGAGCTTAAAGAGGCACCAGGGTGAACAAGATATACACAACTCTAACTACCATTTAAACAATATACCAAACTCATTTCTTAGAATTGCTCAAGAAAATAAGAATTAGTAAAGTCCCCTTTTGCTGTAGTTACAATTACAGCAGTGGCTGTATTTGCCTGCAACTAGTAGGTCATCAAAAACAAAACCACTTTCAATCATTTTCCTCACCCTAGACATCATTATTCTGTCCTTCCGAGAGAGTCTAAGAAATTGTAGTTTTTGTGCAGAAGGCATGTCCTGAAAACACACAAAAGGAAGACTTTGGAAGGTCCTTTGTTAACGGATTGCAAGCTTGAGTATGTGTATTGAAAATAAGAAGCAAAAATTCAGACGACTGATAGCAATTGGGCCAATTTTCTTCACAGTAGAAAATTTCAAAGATTTTTTTCACTGACACGAATCCAGAAAATAACAAGACTGTGAACACTCCAAGAATTTAAACAATGCTTAACAGGTCCCTGTAATTATAAAAACAAGTCTTGATTTCTGAGCTGTGGTTAAAGCTTACAGCTGATATTTGGTTCAGTTCTCAGTTCTCTCTCCAGTAGCCAAAACTTTTTAATGAAGTATCTAAAATTTATGTAAAGAAAGAATCAAAGTTTTATTAACATTCTTTTTTTATTTTTATATACCAAAATTATGTATTCATATAACTCTAGTTGAACTTTCAATTCTTTTCCACTTTTCCCTGAGAATATTTTTAATCACTCTGATTTAATCTGAGATCATTTTTTACTTTTATAATCAGAGCTACAGTGACTCAAGATAGAAAAGAAATATAAAGATAGATTATTTTGTCATAGTACTAATAAGTTTCCTCATTATTAATCACAAGCTGTATTTTTCCAGAAAGTTTTTCTGACTAGCTATTTCTTTGAATTTGTTTTTATCAAACAATTATTGCATATCTGCTATATGCCAAGCACTTTGATCAAGTCATATGAAATTCTGAAGACACAAAGGTATATGAAATATAATTCACACCCTCAGAGATTGATACTTTTTTATAAGAGACAGACGTCTTGCTTTGTCGCTCAGTGTGGTCTCGAACTCCTGGGCTCAAATGATAGTAGCTTGGACTCCAGGTACATGCTAATGCTCCCAGAAAGACTTATTCTTAAGTTAAGGAGACAGACTTGTACACAATTACTGTCAGAATTGCAAGGTGCTCAGGCAATCATAAAAAAAGGAGAAAACAAATTTCAGCCTCAATAGGCCAGGTGTCTATAAGGAGAACATTAGGGAATATTTTTAAAAATCAAATCTGAAATGTTGTTGCTCAGATAGTATTGTTTGCAGAAAATCAAAGTCAAAATAATTGTTTCTAATGAAATACTTTCCCAGGAGTGTAATTTTCCATGAATAAAAGGCCTTTGTGTTCACAATAAATATGAAATGTTCTAGAGAAGAGAGAAAGAAGAAGCATTCTCTGCCTCCTTCAAAGAAGCTCAGAAAATTTGGATTTTGGAAACAGACAAAAATTGAATAAGAACAGAATTTTGTGAGTCAACCTAAGTCATTAATATTGGAAGAAGTTTCTAAACAAAATACGAGCAAAGCATATTAACAATACATATATAATACATCATGAACTAATTAAGTTTATCTAAAAATGTAAATTTGGTTCAACGTTTGAAAATATTTTGACATAATTCACCTAATTATTAAAAGATTGTCTCAACCATAGTTCTAAAAGTGATTGCTAAGCACATATATGATTATTTTTTACAAAGCTCTAATAATTTTTTTTAAATAACCAGCATATTGTTCATGGACATATCTGAATGTGGTAAAAGCCTGTGTGGAAAGGCACAATAATCATCCACCCAAAAAACTAGGACCAAGATTAGCTTGAAGAATGAGAAAGTCGGGCATGATATACAGGACACTATGGCATGTTGCTATTCTTTTATATTTTTCCAAGCTCTGTGGTAACTACAGCATGAGTGTTTGTTTCAAGATCTTTCTTTCTACTCTTTTGTTGGTAAGAGCTATTTCACAAATAATAATTAAATACATAAATCATTTTTAAATGGAAAAAGCAGAAATTATAATGACTAATATTAAAAAGGTTACCTGAAAAGATAGCACACAAAAATCTTCAAACCTTTTTTCTTTTAAAGCTACCAAGCAAACATTAAAAAAATCTTACTCTTGCTAGAAGGATGCCTAGGAATTCAGTTTAGGATAGTTTAGTCCAGTTTGCTATCTGAAAACTCATCCACAAAACATAAACCTGACAAGGGAGAATGCAATTCATTGTGAAAGTGGACTTCATGCCAAAGATACAATAGGGAAACTATTCTCTCTCTGGGCTCTGCATGCCGCCTTAGACACCCAGTGTCAGGCTAACTTCAGATGGTAAACCTAAGAATACTTTATGCCTACTATTTCACATTACTTCTAAACGTGACAGTGATCCTATGGGGTATGAATTTTAATTCCCTTTCCATAGATGTAGAACTAAAACTTTAATAAGTTAAATAATACACCAGAGGTCACACAGATAACAAAGCAAATGGACTCCAGACTCCTTGTATTTCCTACCATCTCTTCTGTCAGTCATCTATTAAAATTGTTCTTAAGGTCAATACAAAAATTCTTAACTACAATGAATAATTAACTTCTGTGCACAACCAGAACTCCACCATGCGGCCAGCGCAATGGTTTCATTAATGAGGTTCTTGGCATAAAAGTTAGCTAGCAGAGATGGAAATAAACACACAGACTCAGTTACCTTTTTCTATGACCAGGTCCGAGACGGCTCCCCCTCTGGCTCCCACCTGGAACCACCTGGTAGGGCAGCAAGGATTACTCAGGGCTAGCAGGAGAGAGAGAGAGAGTTTGAACACGCCAGGAAGTAGCCTTTTATTGGGGAACAAGAAATTCAGGGGAGAATTCCATCCAATGAAGGTTGAGGGGGGCCGCACTCCAAGGTCAGGGTCAGTGATTGGCCCCCGGGGTCAGTGGTCAGTCACACCCCCACACGGACAAGTTCTCTCATCAGGAGAGGGCTGGGAAAGTTCCAACACGGGCAGAGCACCTCAGACCCAAATCGGGATTCACCCAGTCACGTGTCAGGATGACTCCCCACACAGAACAAATAAAAAGACAGTCTGTTTGAGCTGATGTCATTTGGTTTAGGAGTCAGACTGCTAGTTTTTACTTTTTATCAACCCTAGATTCACCTAAAATTGGTTTTCAATAAAACCCACCTGGGCTGGGTGTGGTGGCACATGCCTATAATCCCAAAGATTTGAGAGGCTGAGGCCAGGAGGATCATGAGTTCAAGCCCAGCCTGAGCAACAGCAAGTCACCAAGTAACTCAGTGAGACCTTGTCTCTAAATAAAATACAAAATAGGCCTGGGGATGTGGCTCCATGGTTGAGCGCCCCTGAATTCAATCCCCTGTAGCAAAAAAAAAAAAAAAAAAATAACAACAACAAACCACCTAACTGGTTATTCAATATTTTACACATTTCTTTCCTTTTCTATTCTTTACAAAGAACTCAATTTGAATTTGATATCATTTCAATCAGCTTCTGAACATTTACAGAATAAAATTCAAATTTCAGACGTCTGATAGCCTTTCCCATAAACTTCTACGACGAAATAATCTGCTACACCTCAGAGCCACCAAAGCAAAAGAAAGAGGCAATGAGCTGTTGGCCCTCTGGTTGGCCCCTAAAGGACAATTCCTGTCTCATCTTCGAATAAGCTCCTACTTAGTGGCACAGCAGACAGCAGTTTGCACAGAATTTGTTTAGAAGTTTTCAAATTCTAAAATTTAACAGAACTTAGAACAGCTTGCTTCTTTTTAAAATACCAGTGTGTAAGCATTATTGGGTAGACCATGAGTCTAGAAGTGGAAATGAATTTGCCTTCAACCAACAGACAATAACAGTGCATGATTTAAAATAAACACTAGAGGTCAACTGGTGTCAATGATTTGCTACATCTCCCAGTAGTCAGCCACAAAAGAGCTGTCACTATTGGTAAGAGCTGAAAGTTTTTCCAATTGATAAGCTCCTCCAAAGGTTAAGCGTATGCAGAAGCAAATGCAATACTTTTTGCATGTATTCCAGTATTTTCATTTCATGATAAATACTGCCTGTTAGAGAGTATTAGTGTAATGGGTGACCTAGAATTAGGAAAGTATGTTTCTTATTTTAAATTTACTTGAAGCTAAAATTAAAAAAAAATATGTATGTATGTACCATCAATCAGGGAAAATATATTCTTTTCTAATACAAATGTGTAAAGTGCTAAAATTTAGCTGAACTCAGCATACCAAATTAGGGCAGAGAATTTGACGTTTTCTTCTTCTTCTCATATTACTATGATTTCTATGCTGTTCTTTGCTTTGCAAGGGAGTGACTGCAGAAATTAGAAATGTTTTAGAGTGTTTTCTTTTTAAAAGGGTACCTAGAGGTTCAAATGGGCATCCACTTTAATACCTGGAAAATGATAAACTTTTACTTCACACAAAGCAAGTCTATATTTTTAAAATAGAAACAGTAGAAAATGTATATGTCCATACTACATTATTGTATTACTGTTTGATGACTCAAATAATAATTATAGCAATCATAAATATCTCCTGCAAAGAAGCAGTATTAGCATCCATACATAAAAGCCTTGCTTTGCATATTAAGTACAGCAGAGATATCTTAGTTCAAACTCTGCGTGAAAATAGGAAACTCAAACAGAGCTGGTAGGCAGTGAATTACTTCTTAGATGATACCACAGAGTAGAAATAAAGAAAGATGAAGGGCATCATGATGAATTTTAATATATAAAGTTGACCAGACTATGGGGTACCTATATCTGGTCTCACTATATTTGGTCTAACATTATTGTGTGTGTCTGTGAGTTTGTTTTGGATGGAATTAACTTTAAAATTGGTAGACTGGGTAAAGTAGGTTGCCCTCTCTAATATGGGAGTGCCCTCATACAATTTATTGAAGACTCGAATAGAACAAAAAGACTGATCCTTCCTCAAGTTAAAGAGAATTCTTCCTTTTTAGCTACTTTCATTTCAGAGCATTAGATTTTTCCTGCCTTCATATGCTAACTAAAATATTGCTCTTCCTGGGTCTCAAGCCTACCATTCGTACTGTAACAGTAGCATTGCAACAGTATTATCTCTCTATCTTTCTGATTCACTCTAGAGACCTGGGAATTTATAAGACTCCATAATTAAATAACTGAATAAGCCAATTAGTGAGTGTGTGTGTGTGTGTGTGTGTGTCTGTGTGTATGTGTGTGAGCACATTTATGAAAAATGTTTTCTTTCATTCAAAAATAAAAATGAACTTGACTATGTAAGCCATTAATGGTAATGATGGGTCTTACTAGCAACCATATATGGTTGCTATGTCAGTATTGCTAAGAGCTAAGTTTTTCTAACTGTTAGGCTCCTCAAAAGGTTAAGTGTATGCAAAGCAAATGCAATACTTTTTTCATTTATCCCAGTATTTCCACCATATAATAAATATTGTTTGTTAGAGTATTAATACATAATATTCTCTCAATTCAACCTCATTTATCCCATTGGTCACTGAGTCTTAAGATGGTAGTGAGCTACACTATATACAAGAAATTTTAGATAGAAAAATACAAATAATAGCAAAGGAAAAGATTGCTCATTTAGCAGTGTTGAGAAAACTGGCTCACTATCTGGTGTAAAACTGAGTACCTTCATGTAACTTCATACAACATCTGAAGGTGAACTCCTGATGAAATAAGATGTAGATGTATAATGTAAAACTAGAATGCATCTGTGTAATTGTTGTAACTGTAGCACTTGTAGCTTTAGAAGAAATGAAGAAGAATCTTTGTGACCTAAGAGAAGAAAGGGACTCTTAAAATTTCAAATGTATGAGTGGTCTGAGAAAAGTACAGTGATTTGTTTGGTTATATCACAAAGATCTTAATGGATGAAATTTGAGAACACTATGATCCTTGGACAAATGTGCAATAAGTCAATCACAAAATGGTAAATACTGCATAAGTCCACTTGAATGGGGTACCATGTTCATAAGGTACAAAGTGGAATGGTGGTTTTCAGGGCTTGGGGAAAAGCAGAAGAGAAAATATATGTTTAATGGATATAAAGTTTCATTTTCACAAGACAAGAAGAGTTCAGGAAATTGCTTACCCCATAATATGAATGTGCCTCTACTAAACTGTATACCCAAGAACGGTTAAAAATGATAGAATTGCTATGTATACTTTACCATAAGTTTTTAAAAACTAACGATTTTATTCTGTGAAGAACACCATGTTATTGGAATGGGAGAAAACAGTTGTGATATCTAAAACTGAGAAGAGATTAATATTAAAGTTATTTGAGAAATTCCCACAAATCTACGTGAAGAATTCTAGAGTACCACCAGAAAGATGTGCAAATAAAATAAACAGACAATATATAGAAGTTAAGAAATGAATGACCATATAAAGAGGTTGCTCAAAATTATTCATAATAAGAGAAATGCAAGTTTTAAAAAACCAGTGACATGTAATTCCATACCTTTCATATCAGCTTAAACTAGATTGGCTTGATAATGCTGTATATAGCCAGAATGTAGGAATATGGAGACCATTGTAAATGCTTTATGATAGTGTGGAGCATGGCCCCTCTGGAAGAAACATGGCACCACATAAATATACTCTTTGCTAGAAATTTCCATCCTCCATATATATGCTAAAGCAATTCTCATGAAGATCACTAAAGCTTCAAATGCAGGATGTTTGCCATGGTGCTATTTGTAGTAGCAGAAAGTTAGAAGCCACCTGAGTCAAAAGCCTCCTAAGAAGTTGTTAAAAGTAGTGTAGTAGATATATAAATGGCATCCTAAAACAACCTTTCAAACATAATGCCTTAGGGGTAAAAATGATATTAAATTTTTATAAATAGAATACAATTCCAGTGGAGTCAATAAAAATATAACAGCTCAAAATAATAGTTCATCTCATGTAAACCATGACATATACTTTATTATGGTTTGGATGTGAGGTGTCCTCCAAAAGCTCATTTGTAAGACAATGCAAGAAGACTTGGAGGAGAAATGATTGGTTCATAGCCTTAACCTAATCAGTGAATTGATCCATGATGGGATTAACTGGGTGGTGGCTGCAGGTGGGTGGGTGTGGCTGGAGGAAGTGGTTCCTTGGGGGCTTGGCTATGGGTAGAGATTTTGTATCTGGAGGGTGGAGTCTCTCTCTAGATGATCATCATGTGAGCTGGTTCCTTCTGCCACATTCTTCCACCATGATGTCCTGCCTCACCTTGAGCCCCAAGAAATGGAGCCAACCACTTTAAGAGACCTCTGAAACTGTGAGTCCCTAAATAAACTTTTCCTTCTCTACAGTTGTTTTGGTCAGCTCTTTTAGTGACACAGAAAAAAGAAAAGCTGATTAAAACACACATCAAACATCAACTGTTTGCTATGGGGTGGGGAAAATAGCATTAAATTTTGAGACCAGAGAAGAGAAAGAGGTACTGCCACAGGCAGTCATTTGCTCTGAGTGACCACAGGAATCCAGCAAGAATCCATCCAGTCTAGCAGCTGCTCAGCTTTCATTGAGGTCACTGGTGGTTAAAGTTATAAGAACTTTTGGTCACAACCTAAGGTCACTTCTGCAAAAACTCAAGTTTTCTGATGTTTATTTGCTTCCTTAATAAAAATGAAACAAAGCAAGAATAACCTCATCATTCTATCTATATTTACTATATTAGGATCAATGAAGTACTCCCTGATAAGAAAGAAAGAAAGCTATTTGGGTGCTAATCTAGCCTATTTCTTGATGAATTTTCTGTGTCCTTGAAAACATACAAAAATAACTATTTTTTCTGCTGTTTTTTTAAAATGTCATTTTAACAAGTGATGTTTTTGCAAATTTCTACTTAGGCCATTTCAGTTCTTGTTATTTTCATTCCATTTTTGGATCACAGGCTTGGTGAAATAAGGAGTGTAATTATTAAAGTAAAAAGATTGTAATGACTCCTTAAATGAAAGACTTTAGAATCCCCGAAATTATGCATAAAACACAAGATTTGGCAACTGCCCAAACAAGTCTCCTGCTTCTGAACTTTTCTTTGCAGCAGATGGAGAGGGGCGACTGTGCATCTTTAACTCAAGTCTCTTTGGCTCCAGGCTCGTCCACAGTGTAGACGTGATATATGCCTCAGGAACCCCCGGTCATCTGGATTCAGAACAGACACTCTGTGTAGGAATGAGGAGTATAAATGTTTACTATATTTATAACACATTCACTTCTTGTAGGTAAAGTCTCCAAAATATACTGATATATTTTGAATAAACTCCAACTTTGGGCAAAATAAGATTGCTTCTAAGAATGAGTTCTTTCAAATGCTAATAAAGAGCTTGGAGATTGATATAGTAAGAGCATCATATGTATAACAACACTATTCTTCAAATATGTGCAAATTAAATTTAAATATACAGAAATTTAAGTTCTCTTCCAATCTAGTTATTTAAGGATGAAAGAAGAGAAAAATTAATAAAATGGTTTGGATGTGACCTTGATTAGTTGTAGTGTTGTTCCATCACCCCTAAAAAATCATGGACAGAAAAGAAAAGAAAATGTTTGAACAATAAAAATAAAGAGGAACATTTTCTCCTTTCTACACAGTCTCATATTTATGTTGGACCAGAGGGCACAGAAGGACCAATGACAGATTAAGTGCAAAGGGGCAGGCAGTGGACTTTTCCTGGGTGACAGGGAATTAATCCTACCCCAAGCAGCTCTTTCACTTCACTTTCCTCTTAGAAATAAAGCATTGACACCTGTGTGGCAAAATTGTCTTCTCTTTGTTATAAAGTATACCTTGAGTGTTTTCCCTATTTTTCGCTTTATCTATCCTCTCCCTTTCTTAACATTATACTGTCAAAGGAAAAGAAATAGAAAGGTCAAGACACAATTCCTTAACAAAAGTTTAGTAATCCAATTCCAGTGATGTGCAAAAGTGATAAGACATCACAAACCAAACAGGATTTGTTTTAAGATTTTTAAATCAACCCTTAAAAATTCACTACATTAATAAAAGAAAGAAAACATTATCATCTCCAAAGTCACTAAAAATAACAATGATTTAAAAATAAGAAAACCCTCATTCATGATAAAAATACTCAGCAAATGAAGATTGATAGTTACAAAATATTAAGCAAAAAAATCATATTTAATTGAACACTATTTCCCACCCCCTGAGACTGAGACTAAGAAGGCTACATATTGTCACCACTTCTATTCAACACTGTTTTAGAAATCCTAGCCAATACTGTAAGGCATGAAATAGAAATGAAAAGTAAAAAGAATCTGAAAGGAGACATAAAATTCCTATTATTTGCAAATGGTATAAAGAGAAAATTTAAAGGATCTAAAGATAACCTAAAGAAATAATTAAATTTTATAAGGTCAATAAATATGATAACCCACACAAAATCAATTGTATTTTAATATACTAAAATGAACATGGAAAATGCAGATCGAATTTGGGAATTACTATATATAGTTTTGAATAGAATTTGCATCAAGGTATCCCTTAAATTATAGCAATAGACATGACTCAGACCAGTACTGCATGTTAGGGTACCTATCATTCTGGTGCTGGTTTTCTTCATAGTATTGAACAGATAGTCACACCAATTATATTATTTTTCTTCCTGAAACAATTAAACAATATGTCCACATAGATAAGAAAATTCAACTTTGCTGAATTATAGAAACTCTAGAAGAAAGGAATATGCTTAAAAATTATGAAAAAATAAATATTTTAAATCAACAGAGCAATAAGCATAGATATTTGAGAATTTCACATGATAGCCTGAATTCCCTGTATTAATCAAGCATGCCCCATTATCATTATCATTAGATACAGCCTGAAGCTTCTGGCCAATGTAATAATATTGGAAGCAAAAATAAGAAAATTTAAGAAATACAAACACAAGAAAATAAAATTCCCTTGAAAGAAGTACCACAAAACATAAAAAAGTATAAGCATTAAATTTGTTTTCACACAGAACTGAATTTGTATCCTAGCTCTGCTGCTTACTGTGAGCCTCTTTTAATTCAGCACTGTTTAAGTTTCAATTTCCATATTTATGAAATTTCCATGATAATACTACTTAAAATTTGTTCCAAGGTGTTTAAGATGTATCAGGTACAATTCAATATTATATATATTAACTGTATGTGTGTGTGTGTGTGTGTGTGTTCAATTTATTTAGCAAGCAAAATAGTAGTGTTTGAAACCAGTTAGGTTGACACTACAATCCATGCTCCTAACTACTAACAACACTATTCAATGATTTAATATATCAGTCTTTATTTAATAGATACTTGTCAAGTGCTTGCTAAGTACAAGGCATTATTCTAGGAGCTGGGATACGTAAGTGAACAAAACAGACAGACACTCTTACTCCCTTGTAGTACTGTAGTTAGAATATTAGCACTATAAATACTAGCCAGGGGGAAAACCTATCAAATTCACAATATCCATAAATAACAATTAGATAGGATTTAAAATTTTTAATGAAATTTTTAAAAATATTTTTTTTAATTTACCTGTGTGTTATGTGGTGACCTCCACCATCCACCCACCAGACTGGTGAGTATATCAACTTCCTTCCAAGCATAGCTTTTGTTTCCTCCTATGGCCACCCCAGCTTTATCAGGCCATATCCAACATTCACCTTAGAGCAGTCGCACTTTTCACTTTGCAAAACTTCATCACACTGTGCACTTGTAATGTCTCTGCTCTTCAATATGCATGTTATAAATCAATCAAATGTTTTTAATTTTTTAATCCAAACTTCTATATTAAAATTCAAGTATTCAAACTCCATGAATATTATTTTCAACAAGAGTATGTGGAGTTAAGACTCAAAGCATACACATCATTCTCAGCAGCTATGTAGATTATAAATCAGGAATTTCATTTAAATATTTTAAGTCAGACTGTTAAACTGAGTAAGCACATTATTTTAACGTTAAAATTCAATTAGGAAGTTTGTTTTCTTCCTTTGCTTAGTCACAGTGACAAGGAGAGAAGCCGGTACAAGGAGAACAGGTTTTGAATCCTGTCGGAAATGGAAACAGGAACTGGCTCCCCTGCATCTTCTCTCCAAAATAGGTACAACATGAAATTATTCTCCAAGAAGAGATAATGTATGCAAAGCACATTAATGTAATGCACAGAACATAACAGAGCAATAATAATAATGACAATTTGCATCAAATTTCCCCGTTAGCTCCTACCACCACATGTGTGGTTTTATCCGTCTCCATCAACATTACCATCTCATCAAGACTGAGCATCTCATTCTGCATTAATATCAGAACTCTCTCACTCCCACTAATAGAGTCTTTCCTGCAGTGGCTTAGTCCAGGATGCATTCCATCACACAAAACTATTATTGGCGTTTTCTTCAGGCCATCTTCCTACTACCTGAATATCATCTCATAAAAAAAAAATAGAAAAAAAAATAAACAATTCTCTCTACCGATTTATATTCACCTATACCACCTCTGAAATGCTTTTCTTAATATTTTTCTTAAAATATTTTCTCTATAGTTATTTATTTTTTCAGCTTTTAAATATTAACTGAGTATGCATTTTAACACATCCGTTGTGTATGCTGAGGATGGGGGTAGGGAGTAAATCAATCTAGACTAAGGCAGGAAGACATTAACTATGATATGTAAAAGTAGTGATGATAGCAGAGATAGCCAAGAGTGGAGAACGATCACTTCTGAAAATCAGGATCCGGAGGAGTGGGAAGAGGGAAGAGGTAAAGAGCCTGGCATTTCTCATTAGTCTCTTACTTTTCCAAGTTAAATCTGCCTTATTTAATTAATAAATCTGTGGCTTATTTCTTTGTGATTGCCAATGCACTTTATTTCTAATCTGCAGCCACCAGCTCCTGTGCCCCTTTGCCAGGCCCACTCCTAGGGGTGATAACTATAGAGAACTTAATGAAGATTTTTACTCATTTATACAACGTTTGACTGGAGCTGTCCAAATTGAATCAATTCATTTATTCATAGTGACATCTCACATGGTGCTATGTCTTGATTATTTATGTATCTTACAAACCAATGAGTATTACTTTTTACTCATTTTTTTCCACTAAAACTAAAAGAACCATGTGACATAGAGAATCACTTCCTTTAATTGAAAGAAATTTCTTTTAATCTGAATGAAGTTTCTATAAACAAAGAAGATATTATTACACCCAGCTTCTCACCTTACGTCTTCCCACTATTAGCTTTTCTTCTCAAAGATTCCCCTCACCGTGTGTGTGTGTGTGTGTGTGTGTGTGTGTGTGTGTGTGTGTGTTTGGTTAAATTAGTAGCTGGTGTTTATATAGTGTTCCATGTTCATTACATTGAATAAAGTATATCCCCAGTAGTAAATACTTTATAATCTCCTATTAAAGAAAAATCTGATGTGGAAACAAAAAAAAAAAAGAGTTGCTTTTTAATTTGAAGATTCTACAAATAAAGTTAATTTGGAAGTAATGGTTTGCCAAAAAAAAAATCAAAATGTCCAACAGTCACACCTAGTTATAGGCTACCTCACAGAGGACATCCATAAATTGTGGCACTATCTAATGTTTAAACACGCAGCCAATAATTTTATTTATATCATTAAGGTTATGGCATTTCAAGTATATTTCTGGAATTCTAATTAACACAAGCTAATGAATTGAGCACAGGGGCCAAGGACACCATTAGAGAAAGCTAATGAAAGGCCAAGAGAATGTCATTATCCTGCAACACAAGGGCGTTCATAGGAACCAATGCTATTGCAGAGGATGTGATGGTGGGATAGAGTACACAGAAAAGATGACTTCGTCGATTTAGAAAGTGCTGTTGAATGAAAGCTTTCTGAGAGCAGAGAGCTTTGCTGCCTTTGTCCCTGTGTTCTATCCCAGGTGCCTTGAACAGTCACCGGCATCATCAGGGGCCTGAAACACACATCTTCAACTTTGAAAAACTGATGTTATTACATTCTATGAATTAAGGAATTAATACGATGAACAAGAGCATTTCTCTCCTGTAATGCAACCAGACCCAAGGATCAGTGCTATATCTCTGGGACCAATCATGGCCCTAAAGTGCCCTCTGAATCACGAAGGTGAAATGCCCTTCCCATTACACCAGTTTAGTGATTGCCAAAGGCCAATGTCTCGGCTTGGCACCAGAATCACGAGCCACCACACACCTTTGTAGGTTCAAACAGCAATTCTTTATTCCCGCTCTCACACCGCCTCCACACAGGTCCAGGGACAATCGCGTTCTCCCGTCTGCCCGCACAATCCACCTACTCCACGAGGCTATCTCCAAATCCCATTTTAATCTCACGAGAACTCAACTGGAACAAGCAGCAGGAACACCCTAATCCCAGCAATAATCTTCAACCTCTAACTTCCCTAAAACCCATTATCTTAAACTGGCAACGCCTTAAACTCAAGGAACCGGTTACTTCCTCAAACCTGATCAGCTCTAAACCCGGATCCACCTTGGTCCTTGAGCAAGGTCACCTTATTAAAGCATGCATGCAATGTCCCATCGAATGTCCTCTAAGCAGCATGGGGTACGCTTGGCAAGGAAATTTCGATGCGTCATTCCTACTTGGTAATGGCCCTCAGCAAGTGATCAAGTGCAGGTCATGGCTCTCCGGTGCTCTCAGCAGTGGCCAGACCTAGAAAGACCCAGACAAAGAACCTGAGTGAAGCTTTTTCATAGACATTTATTCTTTCAATTGCTTAAAAGGAGATCACAAATATATGTCCCTCAAGTTGTCTAAAGCTTAAACACATATTCTGTAAGTTCTTCAGAGCACTCATATTCACACTCTTGGCACAACAGTAAAGTGATTATCAAAAATTACCAACCAGGTCTTTTCATTTAATAGTTCAGATTTGTCGCGTCTCTTGGGGGGAAGTGTTATACCCAACACCATGGTTCCCCAATGTCCTCATTTCTGAGATAACTCTGCTGCCTCTGCAAAGAGAATATGCTCTCAGGCTCACCACACTTCCGCTGCTTCCCTTCATCCTCCTGATCAGCTGCTGTTTGAGATAGTGCCCATGCTATTGATTCTTAAGAGTCCAATTAAGAAGGAAGTACAATACTTTGTAGACTTCACTCTCTAATATCACCAGTAGGAGTTCAAGTTTTAATATCCAGCCTAAAGGATAAAGGACTATGGCTTTGGCATGGCAGACTTGGCCCTTCATACTCTGACCCAAAGGAACATTTTCTTCCTGTGGTTGCCCATGACTCTCCCTAAAGTTTATTCTAAACCAAGTTTATTTCCCCATTGGACCATAAGCATTCTTTCCTGCCTGTCTTTGCAAGATCTGTCTCCTCTGAACTCTGATATGTTTGGTCTATTCTCCTTCTAGTGAAATTCATTTTCAAATGTCATCTCCTCTCCTCTGACATAAAAATGTAAGTACTATGTGCAAAGCACTTCACTAGTTCTACAGGATACAGAAATAAATGAGGGACACCCTGCCATAACAGAGGTGATATTCCAACAGGTAGGTCACCAAACAAATAATAATACATTGTATTAATTGCACTGAAATGTGTGAGTTTTCCTGCCTCTCTGCTAGCTTCTGGTAGCTGTCAGAAATCCCTGGAGTTCCTTCTGTTGTAGATGCATCATTACTCCAATCTCTTCCCTGTCTTCATACCACTTTCTCCTGGGACTTCTCCTGTCTATTTAAGAATACTTGCCATTGAACTTACCACCCTACAATGGGATGATCTTACCTTGAGCTCCTTAATTACATTTGTAAAGATTCTTCATTCCAAATAAGGCCAGGTTCCCAGTCAATATATTTTTGGAAGGTAGAAGTAGATATTTAACCCACAAAGTCACATTCAGGGAACTGGGAATACAGTCTGAGCAAGAATCAGGAAAGAGAAGACGTGAAGATGATTAAAGGGGGCAGAACACAAAGGATTTTACCCAATAGGAGTCCATTTCCAAGCCTTAAGCAGAAACAGCTCAAACTTAAATGAATTACACAAATATTTTGAATTTTTGATAAGTCTTTTTGCCTGATACGTATAAAAAAGATTGATGAGTTGCACACCAGAGGCTTATAATTAGAAAAAAATATGATGGTAGCTTGGACCAGGGGAAAGTAAACTAATGGGAGAAATTTGATGTTTGTGAGTACCACTCCAAAGTAAAATCTCTATGCTCCAGTTCCTGTCTGTTCAGACCTCTTCTTGGTCTAGTGAAGACAGACTGAAAAGGAAACACAATTACATATCTCACAATGAATGCTCTATGAAGCTATTGACAGAGAAAGGTGGGAACTGGAATACCTGGGAAATGAAGGTGATCAACCACATCATGCCAGGATGAAAGTTCTGAAGCTCAGGGAGCCTCCAAAACATAGGGAACACCACCCTGCTTCTAAAAGGCACAGACTCAAATTCCCTGGGGTTCATAAATGGGAAGAAGGACCCCATAACTCTCCAATAGCAAAATCCAGTCATTTTTCTTTCTTATGCTTCTTTCAATTCCTGCAGTCTGAGCAAATGACCCTTTCTCCTCCATCATGTTTCCTCCACCCCCTTGTTCACTTCCTGTGTTAACTCTAGGGTTTTGTTTTCCTCCCCACCTCACCTCTTCTTGCCATTCATAGAGAACTCAACTACCAGACAGGTAACGCAACCTCGGGTTCACTTGCATCTGTCCCTCTTATTGTCCATGATCTCTCTCCATGATCCACCTGTGTCTCCTACTCCCATAGTGATGATAAAAATGGTAGTAGACATTATTTCAGAAATTTTCTATGTGGCAGGCACTATGTACCAGGTTATCTAACTTAATCTTCACAGAACTATTATAAGGTAAGAACTATCATTAATCATATTTTTAAACTATAAAAGCCTAATGGGGAAATTAAGCAGGCTCCCCACACAGCTCTAAAGCTGAAATGCGATAAACTTAGGGCATAGTGAGCCATGACTGCTCAATTCTCTGACTTTAGAAATACCCCAACAGTAGGAGATGTTTTTTAAATGCTTCTCAAATTTGGACATCTATTCACATGTCCTGGAGTTCTTAGGATGTAGATTTTGATTCTAAAGATGGGTCCTGAGAGTTTATACTCATAACAAGCTTCAACTGGTCCATGCGTATTTTCCACATGTAAGGTCTAAACTAGTTGACTCTAATGCATTTACATCCAAAAAGACAGAGGTAGTTAGAGAAATATTATAGTATAGTATACAGATTTCACTTTGAAACACTAAATGTCAACATCAAATTTCTCTAGTTAGTATACCTTCCCACTAACTCAAGCAGAATATTTATTTACCCTTTACTGTCTTCAAATTGTCAAATTCTCTTCTCTGTATAATTTGAGTCCAGAATTCCAAGAATTAGTCTCTCAGCCGATCAAGTACCAGATGCAAATGTTTCCAGTGTTTCCAATCTTTCCTGAGGCTTCAGAGCTTCCCTCTTTTCCACCCCATCATCTTCCCCATTCCCAATAGGTTATTCATGTCAGTACGATCAGTATGCAAACATGACAGAATATGCCCATTCTTAACACGTATACACACACACACACACACACACACACACACACACACACACACACACTTCTATTCCTTTGCACCCATTTTCTGCCACACACCTGGAAATATTAATCTACATGTTTCATCTCCCTTTCCTCACCTTCCACACAATACATGATTCATATCTAAATGAATTTTCTGCACACCATTCTACCTTGCTCTTGCCAAGATCACTTCCACTTGGCCAATCATAGTTTCGATCTTCTCTTATTTAAATTATTCATAAATTCAAAACAAATGGACAACCTCTCTGTCTTGACTTTCACTTAGTACCTTTGTCTTCATTATACCCAGTGCACTTCCTGAGACTCCCACCTCTCTGTTCAGTCTTTTTGTGCTCCTTACAGATTCCTCTTCTTTAACCAGACACCCCTAATGTTGGGCTTCTCAAAGGCTTGTTCCTCTTCTTTACCTTGACATTCTTCTATTCCAACATCATTAGATGCCATTTCTACTACCATTGATTCCCAGGCCAAGATTACTCTGAACTCCAGTCTCGTGTTTCCCACTACCTGTGTCTCCATGTGGCTCTCCCACAGGCATCTCACATTTAACATGACCAAAACACACTTCATGTTTTCCCCTTCCAGTCTTCTCCATCCTATAAATTCTGCTACTGTCTACTGTAGACAACTCAGAAAACTGGGAATGACCTTTATCACCCCATCCCTTCCTAAGCCCAAATATTTATGGGTACTCATTCCTCCCCCCAAATATGTCTTGAATCTGCTTAGTTCTCTCTTCTTCGATTCCACACTTTTTTCTACGTCAATGTCTTCTATCTCCAGAATAGTTTTCTGACAATCTGTCTCCCCGATGCCATCTTAAGTCTCTTCAAATCTATTCTGCACGAAATAAGAATTTCTCTTAAAATCTAAATAAAACCATAACACTCCCCTTATTCATTAACCTTCTGTTGCACTGAAAATAAAATACAAATTCCCTACAGAGTGCCTACCTGGATCTTATGATCTGTGCCTTGCCTACCTTCAGAAAGTAATACCTTTCCTCACGCACTAATATTGGCGATTGTGCTTTCATACCTTTCTTAAACCCCAGAGATCTTTTGTCATAGGATCCTTGAACTCTCCTTCATTTGGCTAAATTAATCATGTTACTGAATGTGGCTTATCATTTTGGTGGAGGGACTTTTCCAGACCACCCTATATAAATAGATTTTATCATCGTCTTTCATTACTGTAATTTATTTGCCTACTTTAAGCTCATAATTTAATTAGTTTTTACATATTTGTTCACTTCATTCTAAATGTTTCATTGTTTCTTTTTGAAAAAAAAACAATCTCTGAGAGAGAACACTTGTCAAAATCAGGAAATGAATACTACAATATAATTTACTAACATTCCTTATTCTGATTTTTACCAATTTGAGCACTAAAATCAGCAAACAAAGGTTTGATGACAAATAGGATATTTACTTAGATTTACTATATTGTTAGGAGTGGTGGATGAATTATGAGCCTTTAGGGATTTCTCCATGCAAATTTGCTGATAGAAAACTATCCAATTGTACTGGTAATACCCTGTTCAAAGGGAAGTTCCTTGTTATCCAAGGTATTTTATTAGTTCATAACCTTGGGTTCAAATATCTGCTGTCCAGAGGTAGAGAATTATGGGCACAAGCTAATAAGTTCTAATCCAGCTGCTTTTATCCTCAGCTTTGGTCTTGTTTATCTTTTTTTATTTTAATTTTTTTAAGAGAGAGAGAAAGAATTTTGTTGTTGTTGTTGTTGTTGATGGACACAACACAATGCCTTTATTTTTATGTGGTGCTGAGAATCGAACCCGGGTCCCGCCCATGCTAGGCGAGCGCTCTACTACTGAGCCACAATCCCAGCCCAAGGTATGGTTTATCTTGAAGCTTTCTCACATAAATCCTTCTGATGTTTAAACCTATATAATAAATGTGCCAAAGGCAGACTGAACTACCAAGCCCCAGTTTTTTCTCTACTTTTTTGTCTTTTTGTCTTTTCTCCATCCCTTCATCAACAGGTTCAGTTGCCCCTGAATAAACCATTGCGCAGGATGTGACACTGTATTCTCTAGAAAATACTGTAAAACTACACAGAGAAAACGGTAACTGTGGAGAAATCCGGCAGATACCACCTTAACAAGGAGACTGACAACATCATCTGCAGGGAGACAATTAACATCACACACCTGCTAGTACCCTGAGGAAGACAGCAACCTTCTGTATTATCCCTGCCCACCCACCCCCCATAAAAAAAAGCATAAATTAAATTTATTCATGAGGAAATATCAGACAAACCCAAATTCAACTACATTCTACAAAATAACTAAAATGTCAAGATCATAAAAAAAAATTAAGGAACTATTCCAAATGAAAGGAATTAGAGAGACTTGAAAACTGAACTCTATAAATGATCTTCAATTGAATCAGCACTGTAATTTTTTCTTTTCTTAGGTTTATTCTCTTGCTGTCTTCTGTTGTTCCTGCACTGATGGTCAGCGGCAGGTAAGGAGTGTATAAAACAACCTAAAAGTTTTTCAACCCCAAAGAAATGTCATATGTTGAGTCTTTGAAAAGATTCCTCATAAATGCTTCCCCCCCACACAAAAAAAATGGGTGCATTAAAAACAGGGAAACAAATTGAAATTTAGATGAGAGCATGAATGGCAGGTGAATAAAATAATCTTGAAATAACAGCTCAAAGAGTGACAGAAGAAGATTAAAAAGTGTCACTGCAGCCACCTGCCCATGTCTCCTCATCTCTAGATTAGAAAGTGAAAGTAATAAGAAAAAATAGAGGCCAAAAGTTGTAGAATGCAATAAGAAATAAAATCTCAGCCAGCAGTTTTTATGTGAATTTTTTTCATAGAAAACAGATATTGCTTTTTATAATAATTCTGGGAACTCAGGAAAATGAAGGAGGCAGATGTCAGAAATCTAACCTGGCTTGTAGAGTCATGAAACTTGGAAACATATCCTGTACTCTCACTCCCATTCAATAATCTCCTTAATTCTCCTCTTGCTGACAGTGCCATGCCAGTGTCCTAACACAGCCTCCATACAGACTGTCAGAAACCAGGACAGAAGCGCGGACACATGGTTCAAATTGGCTAGTGACACCTGCAAACCAGTGCCTGATTACTTGGAAGAATCTTCCCAGTCCTAAAATCTTCAGCCTGTCATTTGCAAGTCAAAAATTGGCAGGTATAGAATTTTGAATTCTGGAAGGGAGCGAGGGAGCTGACATTTCCTAGATCTTCCTCCTGTGTCTTTCTTCATTGTATCTTCACAAATGAACACACAGAGGCTCAGGACCTCAATTATAATTTAAAACCTGGCACATTGCTTACAAAAGGAAGGACAATAGACTACTTGTTGAGGTTAACTGAACTGTACATAGTGAACACAGTTTGAAATAAAATCAGTGGCATTTGTTTAAAAAGAAATTATTAATAGCCACATTAATACACTAGAAGCTTAAAGAACTAGAATTTGGAAATGGGGGTGGAGATAAGGAGGAGACAGAAGACAAATAATAAATGTGCCAAAGGCAGCATTTGGGAGTGAGGAGAGTTATAGGATTATGAAAAAACTGAATAACTTTAAATTGTATTGACCATAATGTGCTCTGTTCAAAAACTGATACATAATCCTAGTATATTAGTATATTAATAAATTCATTATTATTACAAATCAATATATTAGCTTATTAATAGAATCTCACCCTATTTATATGTTGATATATTGCTTACATTTGAATATATTTAAATATTTATAAAAGCATATAGAATTTTAAGAAAAAGGTAGGGCCATAAAAAGAATTTCTACAGCAATGTTTTAATAAAGAAAATTTCACAAAAGCTGAACTTTGTTTAAAAAAAAAAGGACAAGGTCTATAATTGCCTAAAATAAACCTACACATATTATGGGGACTATCAGCTACAGATACAGACTTACTTGCTAGTTTTACCTGCCTTTGCACTGTGATCATGAAAGGAAAAATTGACACCCCCACCCCCCCAAAAAAAAACTGAAGACACTACTTTCCTTAAGATAGACCATCCAGGGAGCTGACTTGAACTGAATTGCTGAATTGATCAGAACCAATTCTGCTGAATTGAATTGAAGCAAATCGATCTGAATTAATACCCCCAGCAATTAAGTGATGCTTTAAACTTTGAACACATAAGAACACAACAAGAAAAAGGAAATGAGATGAGCCATGGTTACAAAGCCAGTGAGAGAGATGATGCGTTGCATCAAACTTTACCCAGGTTTCGGGTCATTGCTTCTGCTGTCAATTTACACAGTGCAGTACCGAAGCTAGATATGTGGACAATATCCAGGAAAGAGCAAACGTTTTTTGATGGTAGAACATTTCTCAGAAACTAATTTCTAAATAAAGATCTTATCATAATGTATTTTTAAGTACATTTCACTTTCTCCTAAATAAATCTTAGAAAAATAAAGCTGTATTATAATTATCAGTTTACCTACCAAACTCACCAGCTAAATGAGAGTTTGGCAAAGGAAGAGTCAGTGCCTCACTAATTTTATATCTTCAGTTTCCAATACAGTGCCCAGCAAAGAGCAGGTATGCAGTGTGAAATACATACCTATTTACTCATCTCCTATAAAATCATCATGTGCAACATGTACCTAAATTGGAGAAGCTAAATATTTCCGGTTTAGTTAGCTTCTGACTAATGAAAAATTTACTGCCATCGAAAATTCTCCCATAGCTATATGCAAAAACCAATAAACTGATATGGTTTCTATACTATGAAACTTAGAATTGGAAATAAAATATTAAATCCTATTCTATTCTATAAACATGTTTTTGTGAAAGAGTTGAAAGGTAAATTTGCAAGTATGTGTTTAAGGAATTTAAAATTGTGGGTCGTTAGTCTGTTAATTTCTCTAAAACCATTAGCATCTATAATATAAATTCATATTTACAAAGCCAATAAAATGCACATTAGTTATCCAAAACAAGGACAACTTATCTGCTGTGGTCTCACAGATTTATTTTGCTTTTAAGAAAAGAAGCCAGAATACATTAATATGAAAGCTGAAGTTTCAATATAGGCAAAGAGTTTGGGGGGACCTCTTTCATTTTTAATACTTTAAGAATTCATTTGGCTTAGACAAGTTAGGGAAATTGATGGGTTTTCTTATAATGTAAACAACCAAAGTCAGAATATGTAATATAACTGCACTGCTTTTGAAAAATGCATGATGCTTCATTTTTTTAAATATATAAAATGGATGAGTTCAAGATGAACTAGAAGTTTTACAGCAGATTTTAGTGAAACGAATGTCAATGAAGTAAAAATGATCTTACTGTTACAAATCAACTATGAATTTGATGTCAAATTCAATGAATATTAATAATTTTATCTCTAATCTATTTTACAAATAAAATTTGTGGCGATATAGTATCATTAAGAGATGGTGTTCATTCCATTAAATTTTATTAAGCCATTTGGTTATTATTTATTTAAAAATCAAGTAATTTTCTGTTTTTAGTTTTTTAATTGAACAATATGAAAAGTCTATAAAACATCAGAACTGCTAAAGATAGGAGAGGGTTTTCTACAGGTTCTTCAATTTGCAGATTATTGGGTTTATAAGTTAGTCTATAAAATCACCATATTACTTGAACTTGGATACTCGCAACATTTCCTTTGAAAATTAGATTAACTGAAAAAGCCCTCTTCAACTTTCTGATGGAACCATCTGCTTTTCCTCCTAATGTTCACTACACCATCTCTGCCCGCCTCCTGCACTCAGATAACTCACTGCACCCTCCTGTGTGAAGTATGTTCACTTTCAGGACTCTCAAGAGTTTGACAATTTTCTTGGACTCTTAAGTACATTTCTGAGTCTCATAATTATTACCCTATTTACTAATAAATAATTGGTGTGTACTAAATGTTTCTGAAATTAAACCAACAAATCAAAGTAATAGAGCATTAATGGTGTCTATGAAGCCTTGCTAAGATGGTGCCAAAGATAACTACTAGGAGATGTATCTGCAGAATGCTTCAATTTACTAACAGAGACCAGCTGGGTATGTAATTTAGTGGTGGAGCAGTTGCCTAGCATGGGCAAGGCCCTGGGCTCAATCCCCAGGACTGCAAAAAAGCAAAAGCAAAATAATAATAATAATAATAATAATACCAAGAACAACAATGTGCATGTGAATGTCCAGATGCAGGAAATGCTATTCATAGGCTAGATCTACCCAAAAGGACTCATTTACAAAACTACATAGATATTTTAGAACAATGTTTATGGTTAGAATCTCACTGACACCTGACAATTCGATATTAATTTTCAGCAAGTGTCACTGACTGCTTTTCTAAGGATCTTTCGATCCATTTTTATCCTCAGTGTCTAACCTTATTTTGCACCTAGTTTATGCTCAAAATACTTATTTAATACAGAAAGGCAAGATTACTAGATGACTTTAACTGAAGTGAGTGGTCAAAATATATTTTTGACTTAGTCAAAAGAATTGATCCAAAGGCTGATATAGATTACTTTAGGTGGTTTTGTTTGTTTGTTTGGTGGGGTATATAATACCTTGCTTATCAACAGAAATTTTACATTACTAAACTAGTCAATATACTTTATATTAATAATAAAAAAGGAATGTCCTATTATTATGCATTATATTCCAACTACAATTTGGGCAGTATATGCAATAGAAAAATAATACTTAAGCTTCCCAAAAGCAATGAATGAAATGAAACGTTGCTTTATACAAATCTGGCAGCAATACTCAATTCCTTGAGAGGCCACACAAGGAAAATCAGATTTCTATGTTAGCTTCTATCCATAGTACACATTGTACATTGTGTATCCCAACAAGTTAGTTGAGTTAAATTTAATTAATTCAGAATATTAGCAGCGAGGGAAGAAAGATTCTATAAAACTTTTCTCAGGATTTGGCTAATTGTATTAATTTTTTCTCAGTTCATTTAGATTTTGATCTCGTTAGCATTTAAATTGAAAATAAACAGAAAGCCATTAAATTCATTTGTGAAATCTCTCTGTCATACACACACACACCGCCTCACAAATACACTGTCACACACAAATATGCTATTCTTGGTGTTTGATTATTGAGCAAAATGAAATGTGTCCATTCGGTTTTGGAAATGACACTTAGTGCATATGATAGAAGAGAATCACATTCATTTGATATGATCTTCTAAACTGCACATCTATTGAAATATTATCTACATGTTTATATTAAAATTCTTGCACATCAGGGGCTGTGTTACAAGAGAAGAAGGTTACCATTCCTCTCTTCCTTGCTTGGTAACCATCACTGGTTTCAAAATTTGCTGATACCAAAGAGTATCTCAGAGAAAAAAAAAATATATGTAGTCTATTTTTATTAGTGATTATCATAAGAACAAAACTCAAAACTTTCTTGGAAAAAAAACATCAAAAATAAACACCCTGAATATGATTATTGTGAAAACGAAAACAAGAGAATTCTTATACTATTATTTTTAATTTGACGGTCAGAATTAAACATTCTCTTTCCAGTATTGTCTGTTCTCCCTCCTCTTCCCAAGGTGGAGGGAAAAACACCACAATTTTTCTTTCTCAGTCTCGCTTCCCACCTCCTGTGAGGTCAAGCTCATTTCTGAGCCCCTTTGGATCTGCTTTGACCATTCTTGTGTCCTTGCTTCATGTGCTCCGAGCTTGTTCCTGCAGTGGAGGGTCCACCTGAGAAAAGGATAATGGAAGAGAAAGTCATGGAGCTGAACATCCCTTGCTGCTCTTCCCTGGTGCCATCTTTCCAAATTTACTCTTCCAATAAACTCAAACAGAATGCAAAAAGGTGGCATTCCTTCTAAGGGGAATGAATATATTTCCTTATATTGTTGATGCAAAAATCAGAGAGACAACTACATTTGAGGAATACTTCATAGTACTTGGAATATTCATTGTTTTCTTTTGTTTTTTTTTTGTTGTTGTTGTTGTTTTGTTTTTTTTTTGTGGTGCTGGAAATCAAACCCAGGGTCTTGTGCCTGCTAGACAGGCACTCTACCACTGAGCTACACTCCCATCCCCTGACATACTGTAAAAAGACAAAGCTGTCAAGGGATTTGTGAAACCACACTCAGTGCAATGTGTTGAGGAATAACCACAACATAAAGTTTTATGCTATCAGCAGAAGAATTAAAAAGGAAAAAGGCTGAAGCATTATTTTGATGGTAATTGACATACAAACTGCCCAATTTCAGCACTAATTTAGTTCAGTATTTTGTTTTTCAATCAATCTTGGATATCCTCCAAAATATCTTAAAACAAAACGGGTTCTAAAATAATTTTTGCTTAGATCTGCATATACCCTAGATAACCCTCCAAACAGATTCACAGTAATGTGTGATATTCCTATCCTAGACTTGTAAGGAGTCAAAGATACTAGAGTGTGTTTTGCATGATTTCAGTTTGAAATGAGATGAAATTTATGGTATTGTAACCAATGTCCAATAAAACTTTGATCTTATTCTTTCTTCTTATTCTTTCTTCTCATGTATCTGAAGACACACACACACACACACACACACACACACACACACACGCACACACTAACCAATGTGAAAAAATATCATGTTGTAATGTGTGTCAGAGCCTAATCCCCTAATATTATACTTGGCAAAAGATGTTTCAGGGCCAATTTAGGCCAGAATTTGAAGCAGAACTTTCACCCTGTCCTTCATTTAATCCAAATCCTTTCACTGGTCCCATAATAAATGAATTCAGGTTGATAAGCAGCTGAGGCAAAGCTCAAGAGAGGACGTTTTAAAACTAGCTTCTCTCTCAAAGATTTTTCTGACTCAACAAAGCTATCTATGAAATTCAAGAGAAGAGGCCTAGTCTTGTGGTTCTGATTACAATGACCACCCACCCATCAGTAAACCTATCAAAATCGCAAACCAGGATCATTCATCCATCTCAGATTTTAACCATCTACTATACCACCAATCACTGATAAAGATGTATGAGTTGTCAATTCCTTCCATAGAGAAATGGAGCAGGTGTGTAGAAAGTTGAAGCAGTGGGCCCTATATCTATTACAGGCAGGTTACTCTTTCAATAATGAGAACACATCCAAGAACAGGATTTGGATTTATTACCAAGGAATGCACAGCCTAATTGGAAAGAAAATGAAAATACTCAATAAACATCAGGGTGAGATTATGTCATTACCTTTAACTCAGTGCTATGGCTATCTGAAACCCATGTCGAAATCACATTAAAATTTGATTGCTATTGTAATGGTGTTGGGAAGTGGGGACTTTGAGAGGTAATTGAGTCATTAAGAGGGACTACTGCTTTTTTTTAACTTCTTGTTCTCAAAAGGCTGTTTTTGTTGGTTTGTTTGTCTGTTTGCAGAGCTGAGAATTGAACCCCAGTGTTTAATGCCTGTGAGGCAAGTGTTCTGCCACTAACCACATCCCCAGGGTTATGCAAAGCAAGGCTTCCCCTGTGTTTCACTTGTTTTGCACACACCTGCTTGTCCTTTTGCTTTCCACTGTGAGATGAAAAAACACTAGGCCCTCATCAGAAGATAAGCAGATGCTAGTTCCATGCTCTTAGACTACCCAGTCTTCTGAACCATGTGCTAATATGAGCTTCTTTCTTCTGTAAATTACTCTATTTCAGCTATTCTGTTATAGCAACAGAAAATGGCCTAGGACACTCAATCTAACTTTAGATTCTCTTAAAATAATAATCAAAACATGAAAAAGCTTACTTGAAACCATTATATCCTTATTACTCTAGTATTTTACATTTTGATGTGATCTTTCTAGTCTTACCTATAGGATGTATACATACATCCTATATTTGTATATTGTATAATATCCCTTCTATATTATATAGAAGGGATATTATACAATATACAAATTCTTGTATAATATAGAAGGGATATTATACAATATACAAATTCTTTCACAACCTGATTATTTTTTCTTTTAATAATGTATTTTAAGTTTTTTCATTTTTCAGATATTCTGTCAAGCATATATTTTTAATGGCTGCATAATATCATGTCACATGGGTGAGCCTTAATTTATGTAACCTACCACTTCATATTCTATAAGCTTGTTTTCAAATTTTTCCTACTATAAGTATAAACATGAATGTATTTAAATAAGTATATACTATAGTACTAAAATAGTCATGATATATAGAAGTGAAATTATTCTATATATTATAATAGTGGATTCATGTCATTAACATTTGTCAAAACTCATAGAATGTTCACCACCAAGAGTGAGTCCTAATGTCAACTGTGAACCTTGACTGATAATGATGTGCCAATGTATGTTCATTGATAATAACAAATTTACCACTCTGCCGTGGGATGTTGATAATGGGGGAGGTTATTCTTGTGTGGGTTTTGAGGAATATGGTCACTCTGCATCTCTGCTCAGATTTGCTGTGAACCTAAAAATTTTAAATATATTGTTATAGTTTGGATATGAGGTATTCCCCATAAAGCTTGTTTTATCCAATGGAGAGGGAAAGAGAGAGAGGGATCTCCATTACATATACATGGTGTAGGTAAAACATTTGTGCAAATCTTTAATAATTTTCTTAACTATAATTTATAGATATGAAAGTTCTGGGAAAATGGCCATATTCAAAGCAAGGCAAATTGTCTTTTAGAAAATCTTTACCAAATAATACTATATCCAACTTTGTGGAAAAGTGCTCTTTTCCTTCCTGAGTGTTGTGGAAATTTTAGTTTATATCTGATTTATCAAATAGCTTCCTTGCTGGGGGGGGGTGGAAAACACTGTACTCTGGGTCCAAATCCTTGAATTAGACCTCAGCTCTTGTCCAAAGCTGTGTGACCTTGTGAGAAGTATTTGTCTAGTCTTTACATCAGTATATATGACTATAAATAGAAAAAAAAAACTGTTTCCTGGTCCCCTTGGACTTGTATGTTGCAAGCTTAAAACAAAACAAGGATATGAAAGGGTCACGTGTGAAACTTTGATGTGTGGAGTAATAATTGAAAGAGTCCCTTCCCCAACTCCTAACCCAGCTTAAGTCAACAATACATTGCAGTGAATGAACCTGCATACTTATCCCATGACGATAATATTAAGATGTAAATCCCTTCAAACATTTGTCTTCTTTCCTATTTCTTTCCCATAGTATTATCTGTTTGCTTTTCCATGATCAGTTTCCAAAGATCCTCCTACCAAAACTCTTCCTGTCCATCTAGAATCTCTATTTTCTACTTAGCAAACTTTCCTCTTTCTCCAGTCTTCGCACCTTGCCCTTCCTCCATGACATTCTTCCTCACCGTGGGCCCAGAGCAATGGAGTCACCCAACATATTTTTTATATATTATATTTTTCATATATTTTTCAAATTCAGATGGCTCTGTCTCATCTATGCTGCTTCCCAAACTCTTTCACGTGCCTGTTAAAATCTTTAGTTATTTGAAATTTATGCCATTGGATTATAGTGTTGAGCACTGTCAAATCCAGTAGATATTTTTAGTTCCATGTTACTAGCTCCTCTCTTTCTATACTGTTTGCTGTGTTTTCCCCGAAATGGCTCATTTCCTTGTCTTTGGTAGCATTACTTCCTCCTCATGCTGCTCACATTGCTCTGTCTATCCATACTGTGAACCACATTGTCTTATTCAATCCTTCCACAACATTCTACCTCCCTGGGCCCCGTATTCACACCACAATGCTTTCTGCACATGCTTATCTTGAATTGTTTTATCTATCATCATTGAATCATTAATATCCAGAAGATTCCTATATCTCTAGATTTGCCCCTGAGCTTCTGTTTCCAGAATTCATTGTACATTGTATCCAATCAGATAACTCATAAGACTATCAAGATTACATTTAAAAATCAAAATCCTCTGTGTTCCTTCACAAAGCCTGCTTCTCTCACTACATTTATACTTTTAGGAAATGGAAATATCATCCATCAAAAAAACTCAGAGACTTTGGAAGCATGCAAGATTTTTCTCTAAGCTCATATAAATTCTACTAATTTTGTCAAAATTTTAGAATACTATATAGTGCTCATTGGTTTTCAGGCACCATTGTAAGCAGTCTACAAACATTTACTCATTGAATTCTTATATCAGAAATAGAATTACCCCTTTTACCCACTGGTAAATGAAGTACTTGGACATTAGGGAATTCACCCAAGGTCACAGGACTCAAACTCAAGCATTTTGGCAGTGCATCTTATGCCCATCATTACTACCATATGCCACCTCCTCAATTCAAATGGTATGATAGGTATTCCCAATCCTCCAAGAACTGATCACTACCAGCACATCAAACATGATCTTTCAATATTTCCAGGCCTGCACTCTGTACTTTGTCAGTACCAAACCTTTATAGTTCACAGCCACTGCAGATGCTCTGCCTCCACCTCTTTGATTACACTGTTCCTGCTACAGAGAGGACCCTTCATCTTTCTCCTCTACTGGGCACCAGTAATGCTTAATGCTTCACTGAATCTTTGCTCAGATATTTGTTCCTTCAATCGAAAGCACTCCTTAAAATCCATGTTGGGATATACATCCTTTTCTATATTCTCAGACCTGAGGTATAATTCTCTATTTTCAGAATTTTAAAATTGTTTTCCTTAATTTCCCAGCATCTATTATAATATCTAATCCATATAACATTTGTCATTCCTCCAGATCTGTGAAGGATTGGTTCCAGGACCCCTCTACAGATTCTAAATTCATGGATGCTGTTATATTGGCATATAACCTACACATATCCTCCTATATACTTTAAATCATCTCTAGATTACTTATAATGATAATAATAATAACATACTGCAAATACTATGCAAATACTTGTTGTACTATATTGTTCAGGGTATGATGGTTAAAAAATAAGTCTGTATATGTTTGATATAAATACCATTTTTTCACTTATATTTTCAATCTTCAGTTGATTGACTCTACAGAAGTGAAACCCACAGATATAGAGGGCCAACTGTATTATGTAGAGATCTTGAAATTTGACTCTGGATTCTTGCAGATGAAGATTAAAATTCCATCTCTATCACTTACTTCCTATATGACCTACACAAACTTAAGCAAGGTATTTACTCTCTATAACACCACTATCTCAGCTGGGTACAGTGGAGCATGCCTATAATTGCAGCAATTGGAAAGGCTGAGGCAGGAGCATTGCAAGTTCAAGGCTCGTCTCAGCAATTTGGTAAGACCCTGTCTCAGGATAAAATAAAAGAAGCAGGGTGTGTGGCTCAGTAGTAATGACCCTCTGGGCTCAATCGAAGAAGAAGGAGGAGAAGGAGAAGAATGAGCCCAGAAAGCTGTTGCTCCATATTTTCCTATGATCACTGTATTATTAACAAAAGACAGGTAGAACATGAGTGAACTTTGCATCCAAGGCAGATACACATGGTCCTGCTGATGTTCTATATTGCACTAAGCTTTGAGTCTTCCTCTGCACAGGAAAAATTAAACCAGAGTCCTGTGAAGTGCAAACACACACCTGCAAATCAATTAGGCAATGCTGAAAAATGCTGATTCTTTATATCTAAAGACACCATCGTACTTGTCAGATGAAAGTGGGCACATGTGAAGAAAAAGAAGCATATTTGCCTAAAATGGCCATTTCATCTTCCTAAAGTGCCAATAACTCCTTGCAGCAGCTCGAGTTTCCAGGGAATCTGGCTCACACCCAAATGAATGGTTAGAGTAGCTAATGACATTTATTTAGTTCTAGGAAATCACTTCTTGGACTTGAAAAGACATATAGGGCACAGACATTCAGTCTAAGCCATTAACATAAGAATTAATGAGAAGAAAATCTTCAAAAAGCCAAAGGACATTGAAGCTATATTGAAGATCCTACAATAAATCTGCTTTCCCTAGGGTACTAATTAAGGGGTTTTGGTTGCAATCAAGAGACAACAGACACTGATTCTTGTAGTTAGGTAAAGTAAGAATCTGTTGGAAGAAAAGTACTCTTTCTCAAGACACTAGAGAAAGAACTGAACAAAGAATTAAAGAAAGGAAGGAATTAAGGTAGCTCTAGGAATCTTGGTGCAGGATTTTAGAGGCATGTTTATGACTGAAATATTACCAACAAGTTACTCAGCTCTAAAAGAATCAAGGTCATTAGTCTCACTGTTTTTATATTTTAATCCTTTAAAAGAGAATGTGTGGTTCAGGTTGTATCAAATACCCAGGTCTTGATCAATTAACTGGGGTCAAATGGCAGGTCACATATTTGTAAAAAGCATCCCCAAAGAAAAGAGAAAGGGACATGAGCTAAGGAGCATCTTCTGCAACTAAGTTTTTCACTCTTTTTTTTTAATACTGGGGATCCAGCCCAAGGCTTCACTCATGCCAGGAAAGCACTGTACCACTGAGCCACAACACCTGCCCTGAAGCTAAGTTCTTCAGCTTTAAAACAAATTGCTTCTTTTACAACTTATATAATAGATGGTGCTGGGATTGAGTGAGGGGGTTGCTATATTGAGTTAGAGTCAACACAAATCATTAAAAAGAGTTAGAAAAGCATCTTCTTTGGTGCTAGTCAAGTGTGGAAGCCTTTCAAAAACAGAAAGAATTCTGAAACAAATATTATTAATCTTAGAACTAAAATTGAAAGCAAATACAATAGCTCAATATGGCAGATGATTCGGCAATACTTCTCAGCTTCCCCACAAACATGGTACGTACAGATTGAGAGCTATCCACCAAAAGTTTCCCTCCCTCCCATATATTGTAAACAAGCAGCTGCAAATCCAGAGACTACATTTCCCAGATGCACCAGCATCTGTCTGTGGAGCCAGGTCCCTAGTTCTCACAGTGGAGAATGAGTGGAAAGGCATTTGGTACAGTCTTGCACAGACTTGCAAGACTCAAATGAGCCTTTTATGTGTCCCTGTCTTCCTGTTGGCTGACTGTAGGAAAAAGGCAGAAACACTGGAAGAAGCTTGGGATCCTAAAATGCTTCTTTTAGTCAGCTTTTATATCATTGTGGTCAAAAGACCTGACAAGAACTATGTAAAGGAGGGTAAGTTTACCTGGGGCTCACAGTTTCTGAGGTCTCAGTCCATAAACAGCCAACTCTATTGCTCTGGGCTTGAGATGACACAGTATATCATGGTAGACGGGTGTGGCAGAGGAAGGCAATTCCAGACATTGCACCAGGAAACAGAGAGAAAGAACCTCTCTCCCTAGAGACAAATATAGCCCCTAATGACCTACTTCCTCCAGGCACACCCTACCTACTTACAGTTACTCCCCAGTTAATTCATTTAAGTGGATTATTGCACTGATTAGGGTAAGGCTCTCATAACCCACTCATTTAACCTCTAAACTCTCTAGCATTGTCTTACATATGACTTTTGGGGGACACTTCATATCTAAACCACAACAACACTTCATAGAGGAACTATTATGTGAACAAGAAATAAACTTCTACTTTTCTAGAAAATTGGAAGTCCATTTATCTCAATAGGTAGCATTCACTAATCCAGAATTTGATTCGAGAAAACACTGAAAAAGCCAGATACCATGTTGGAGTATAATTTCTGGATTTAGTAAAATATTTTAAGAAAGATAAGTTTAGGCAAGATCTGGCTGCTTTAAAAGTTAGAGGGAAAAGATTATAAAATTTGACTGCTTCCAGACCTCAGATAGGTAGGAGATAAAATTTAAAAGGACTCTGAGCAACAAAAACCTGGCAATACTTCTCAGCTAAGCAAAGTTTAACCCTACAGAAAAGAAATTGTTCAGAAGCGTTGCCTTCTCAATCGAAACTGTTATTTCAGACAGCTTTCAGATAGCCACTATTAAAATGAGAAAAGGCATAAGGACTAGGAATCAAAGACACAATTCATATTAGAGAACTGTACCTAGGAAAGTATGTGGCAGTGGGTAAGATAATTTCTTGCAATGGAACCCACTGGAAACAAATAAGACAGATGTTTAGTCCAAGAAATCACAAGCACATCCTAATAAAAAAGAAATTGTTGACTTTCCAACAACTCTAGGAGTTCCTCCTCTCCCAAACTCAAGTGATCAGAAGTGGCCAGTAAAACTGAACAATACAGTGTGACATGCTCACCATTATCAATTTCAAGTGTGCTCAAGGAAACGTGGATAAAAGGATGGTATTGGTAGCCATGAAGGTTAGTGAATAAAGGCATCCTCCCAGAGTTAAGATCTAGAACCTAAACAACTTTCTCTTTGGGCTAGATCCTGTCCATCAGGATCCCATCACTGCTACAGACCAGTAATTCCTGTATTTATCAGCTCTCTTTTCTGAACTAAGTGCTTTTATTTACCACTGTACATTGTGTATATGAGAGCATAGAAGGGTGTCAAGAGGTAAGGTACCTTGTGACCTCCCAACTATTGAGGAGCCATATCTGGATCTAATGGAGATGACTGACATGGTCCAAAGGTAACTAGATTTTGAAATGGATGAAGGAATAAAGTTGAGAAGTTAGGTCATTTCCCTAGAGGAGGGAGTGAATCAGTCCTATACATAGAAAGAAGGGCATTTGGTAGTCAGAGGGAGGTCTTTGACAAAGACAGTTAACTGGCAAACAAAACATTGTGTTTCCCCATCAGCCAACAATTCCCTTTTCTGTAGGCATGTGATCACAGTGGAATGGAAGAAGACATAATGCCTGTGATTGGCAGGCTGTGCATTCTCCATGCTTTGTTTTGCTTTAGCCAGCTGGCTGTAAAAGACAAGGAATCCCCAGGGGATAGATGAACCATAAAATGTAGACACTTGGGTCATTGGATTATCACATAAAGCAAAGATGTACAACAACCAGGAACACCCACGAGGACATACCATGAGAGAAAAACCAACTGCTGTTGCCCTGATTTTCCAGAGGAAGGGGACTTAGCTTCATCATCAAGAATTTGCTAACTATAATCTATGTTTCAGCAAGAAAGAGAAAGCATAGATTTATTCTGTTGCCCCAAAACCACTCTACTAAAATGAAATAAAAGGGATAATAAACATAAAACAAAAGAACCAAAAGATAAGATGAAGGAAATTAAATAACGACTACCGAATCTGAGGAACTGGAAGCCATCTAACTAAGTAAAGTTGATGAATTAGCAAGAAAATTCATGCCGTACAACAGTGGATGGATTTGGGACTAGAAGAACAAAGATCATTCTGAAAATAAATATGAAAGAGAGATTGAAAACAGAGTTTAGTGAAACTCTATAGAAAGAGAAGCTGGACCACTGGAGTCCTCACTGTCCACTCACCTCTGTTACTGAGGCAGAGATCAGAGGTCAACCCTGGGGATTCAGGACATGGACACACCAGGAGAAGCTGAGGATGGGAAGCCATTCCTAAAACAGAAGTAAACAGTGAGACGCCATACTTCACCCAGCCTCCTTCCTGTGAGTAAGGGCCAGGTGGCAGCCAAGCTTGCCCCTGTGGTCCTCTGGCCACATGCCCACCAGAAGGTGAAAGGATCTCTCTTGGGGAAATAGGTGGCTGCTCAAGGGAGTATCTTCACACGTATTGACAGTCATGAGTCCCTGAGAAGAATATGCAGGTTCTACACAGCCACAGAACCACCTTCCATGAGGTCCACCAATCTACAAAGAGCTTCCAGTCAGTTATGGAACCTTTACCTTCAATAGGAACAGATACCTAGATTTCACTGGGTATTTTAGAAAAGCCTCCAAGATAAATGAAAAGGATCATGGCAAAATAATAGCTAAAGAAACTCAAAAGAAAAGGAAAATCCAAAGAAAAATCCAGCAAAAAAAATAATAATAATAATGATGATAATTTAAGATCTTTAGAGAGAGAAAATGATACAATGCATCCATGAAAACAAAAAATTTCACCATAGTCTGAAAGGGAACTAAATCCCCAGTTATGGGGTATGAAGAATGTGATGGCAACCATAAAGAATTCAATGGCAAAGTTAGAAAATAAAATTGAGGAGGAATGCCAGAAAGTCAAACAAAGAAATGGAGGTAGAAAGTGGGGGGAAAAAAACAATGGGAAAATTAGAGAATTAGTCCAGGAGGTCCATCTCCTATTAGTGTTCCAGGAAGAGAGATCAGTGGGGAGAAAGTCGTGGGCACAGTAACAACAGTTTCTTTAGACGGAAAAGAACAAGCATTCAGACTGAACAGGAACAGGAACAATAAAACACTAAATAAATGAAGTTTGAAAAATGCCCCACACCACATTTTTTTTCTCTAGGGATGAAGAGAAGAACCTAAAAGATTTCAAAGAGCTAAAAGCTCACACACAAAGATTCCAGTATTTTAATAGTAACAAAGGCAGCTACAAAGACCACAAAAAAAGTGGTCTTCAAAATTCAAGGGACAATTTGCATTTCAACCTAGAATTCTAAAACTAATCAATCAAGTAAGAGCCAAAGTCATTGGCAGATGTCATGCAGAGACCAAATCTTTGCCTCTGTGCAGTTTCTTTTTCTTTTTCTTTTCTTTTTTTTTTTTTTTTCATCATGGAATCTACTGGAGAATATATTCTAGCAAAATAAGGGATTTGGCAAAGGAAATTAAGGTATAAGCTGGAAGGCGCAGAGAATCCAACAGATGAGAAAAATAAAAGTAAATATATTAAAAGGTAATAAACTGTATTGGAGAGCAATCAATTTAGCAGCCTGTAGTAAACTTACTTGAAATAGGCCTTTATAAAACTGGATAAGGCTGGATGACAAGAATGTTGGAAATAAGAAAGCATGTTTTAAGAGACAGAAAGGACTTTAGATAACTTCTATTTTCACATTTTATAGATGACAGAATTGAGATTCAAAGAGATGAAGTCACCTACTTTTCTTGGCAGACAGATTCCATTTGCTTCTACTCAGAAGCCATTGCAGAGAAATCTGGACGCACATAGTAAGGAAGGAGCTGCAGTCTGGTGTAGAGAAAAACTTTTAACAGGCCTTTCCCTCTTTATCACATTTATTTCAGCTTGGCTCTTAGCCAAAACCAATTCCCATCTTCATGAGCAAAGATATATTTTGCAGTTTATTTCTGTCCATTTACTCTGGCATCAGATGATTTGTTTTTAGCTAAACTACTGTATAATCACATTGCTTTTATTGTATAGCTGTTGTGGCAGTAGCTATAAACTTTGGGCAAATTTTTTGTTGGCCTTTCAAAAATAATAATTGGCTTCTCTCAATTTACAATGTGTTCTATTTTTATCCTGATGAATTTTATCACCCATAACAGGCAGCTTTGGAGAGGATGCAAGGATTTGTTGCAGACCAATAGACCCTTTCATTTGCCTTTTGTGATTGTAGAACACGTACTGCATAAATCTCTTCTCTTAGGAGAGCCATAATTCCAACTATTTAAATTTTAAAACTGATACTTACTTCACTCCTCAATTCTACCTGGATCACCGTCTTCACGAAGCTTCCTCTTCAAGAAAGTACTGGTGCTTAATGAGAAGATGCTGCCTACACTGAGATTCTCTATGCATAACACGTTCCTAGGCAGAAGGATTATTTAATCTTTTGTTAAATTATTTTAATATTTCCCCTACTCAGAAAGACATATTTGAAAAATAGACAAAGTGACTTTAAAACAACTATTTCCTTAAGTTTTAAAACTTTTGCTTGACTTTTACTAAGTTTATCTTTTTCAGGTTAAGAATATGCTGAGGATGCATCCAGGAAGATTATACTGTGAATTACGCTTGTTGTTGCTAATCTTTTAATAATCTTGGTGAGACAAACATGTGATTTATTAGCATCCTACAATTTTGAAAAGGTATGTTTGTATTAGTGCTTCCTTCTTGAACAATGACTGACGGCATTCAAAGGGAGACATCACGTGAGGGAGCAGAAGATGGTGATAAGACCTAAAATACAATCTTCAGGATGAAGCAAAAATAATGTCAATCCAAATTACCATAATCCCTCATGCTTCTGTGGACATGTACAGTTTTCAAGATATTTTTGAATATATTATCATATTCGATCTTCACGGCCACTTGTCAAGTAGAAGACAAATTAATATCTCCATTTTGCAAAAGGGGAAAAAAATCAGACTCGGGTTACCTACTTCAACCACAACCACCCAGCAAATAATTGACAAGGTAGGGCTTTGAAGTTCAGTCTCTTAATTCTACTCCAGGTATTAGGTCTTTGAGGTAAAAAAAAAAAAAAAAAAAAAAAAAAAAAAAAAGAACTCTTAATGGTAAAAGTCTGTGGAAGCCTATTTATAAAAAGTCACTTAAAAATCTTCATAACTTTATATAAGAAATTGTTAAATTTTTCAAGGTTTGACAAAAGCAAATACCTTGTAAGAAAAACAGTATAGAGGGCTATACCTATTTTCTAGGATTCAGATGGAAATTAACTGTATTATGTCATGGTGTAGATCTGGAATGTCCCCCAGAGGTGTTGAAAGCCAGGTGCTCAATGCAGCAATGTTCAGAGGTGAGGCTTTTGTGAAGTGATTTGATCATGAGGGCTCTGATCTCATTAGTGGATTAATCCACTGATGGCTGCATAGATGGTGGGAAGTGGTGGACACTACAGGAGATGGGGCATGGTTGGAGGAAGTAGGTCACTAGAGACATGCTCTAAAGGGGTATTTCTTATCCCCAATCCCTTTTACCCTCCTTTTCTCCCCCCACCCCCTTCCTCTCTTTCTCTCCCCCTCCTAGCTGCCATGAACTGAACCAACATGATATTCTGTCTCACTTCAACCCCAAAACAATGAAGCCAGCCAACTGTGAACTGAAATCTCTGAAACCATGAGCCCAAATCAATATTTCTTCCTTGTTAACGTCAGGTAGTTTGGTCACAGTGATGAAAAGTTGAGTAACACGGGTTATATAATTGCTTCTTATAAATATCAGAATAGTTCAAAACTTTAAGTAATAATTTCATTTTAAAAATAGTTTCTTCCCAATTAGGTAAGCATGGTTTTAATTTTACAAATTTTGACTCTGACTTACGCACTTGCATAAACACTTCATATTTTCACTTAGTGTTGTATCATAAATATTTTCCATGTTATTACATGGTAAACAATCTCATAATAACTCTATTTAGTAAACAGAGTCTTTTCCTTTTAAAAAAAATCAAAAGAGTCCAGGTGCAGTGGCACATGACTGTAATCCCAACAGCTTGGGAGGCTGAGGATGGAGGATAGTGAGTTCAAAGCCAGCATCAACAAAAATAAGGTGTTAAGCAACTCAGTGAGAACCTGTCTCTAAATAAAATGCAAAATAGGCTGGGGACATAGCTCAGTGGTTGAGTGCCCCTGAGCTTAATTCCCAGTAACTCCCCCCCAAAAAAAATCAAAATAGGATGAGTAGGTAAAAAAAATATGAATAGTTAAAGTTTCAATAGGTTTTCATGTTGCTTCTCAAAAAAAAACTGTACAGTTTCAAGGCTTATGAGCATGTAGGATCCCATCTTTGTAAGCTGTCTCCATCACTCCATGCTTTCAATTGCTCCAGCCAAAAATCCTAATGGCATTCTTGATTCCTCTTTCTCTCATTAACAAAATCTATGGGAACCTAACTTCAAAATATAACCTGAACCTGACCCCTACTCAACATCTCTAAGCGACCTAGCGCCTCTTCAGGTGTTCCTCCTTCTGTCCTTGTGCCTCTTAGAGTCTGTTATCTTATCTGCCATCTACTAGGCTGACAAAATGTGTAGAGGGATTGAATCAGAAAGCTCAACTATAAGACTACTCTAATAATTCAGGTAAGGTACAATGATGGCTACAGACCTAAGTGATTAGCTTTTCAATGCTGTGGCCAAAATACCTGACAAGAACAACTAGCATAGGAATAGCATAGTTCTTTGGGGCTCAAGGTTTCTGAGGTCTCAGTCCATGGTTGGCTAAATCCATTGCTCTGGGCCAAAACTGAGGCAGAACATCATGATAGAAGGGTGTGGCAGAAGAAAACTGTCAATTTACAACTGCTAGAAAGCAATAGAGAGACAGGAAGGGGTCAGGGACAGATATAGTACCCAGAGCCATGCCCCCAGTGACCTACCTCCTCCAGCTATGCACTTTCTGCCTACAAGTACCACCTCCAAATAGTTCATTCAAATTATTAATCCATCAAAGGGATTCACTCATCGATAAATCCAGATCCCTTATGATCCAATCATTCTCCCTCTGACATTGCTGCACTGCTTAACATGAGTTTTGGGGGACATTCCAGATCCAAACCTTAATAGTATTAGAGGTAGTGATGAGTGGTCAGAGTCTGAGTACTGATTATGTTCTCAAGGTATAGTTGAAATAATGTCCTAATGGTTGAAAATGAGATGGAAAAGAAAACTCTGTGTTGGAGGTGAGAATTTGGGAGTAGTTGACAGAGACTATTTAAATCCATGAGATTAGTTGAGGTCAAAGAATCACACACTAAACCTCATGGAATTCTATAGTAGGAGGCAGGGAAAAGGGAAGGAACCAACAAATGAACCTGAGAAGGAGCCACCAATAAGGTAAAAAGAAAAGCAGGCAAGTATCGTGTCCTAGAAGTCAAGTGAAAAAGAAAAAGAACAATCAACCCTTACGTTAACAAATACTGCTGAGAGGTCAAAAAATACAAAGCTGAGAACTGAGCCATGGATTTAATAATATGACCTTAAGGCACTGAGAAGAGCAATCTTAGTGCTGTGGTCTAGATAAAACCCTAATTGAGATAAATACAAGAGGGAATGGAAGACAGAATATGGAATGGATGAGTAGACACAATGTTTTTGTAGAATCTCCCTGCAAAGCGGAACTAAGAAATGAATTGGAGAGGGAAATGGAGTTAAAGGAAATTGGTTTTTGTTTCCTTTTATTTAATGAAATAAACAAGAGCATAGTAATAAGTACAACCCCATATTGAGATAAAAAAATCATTTTATGAAAATGTAAAAATCGATGTGCTTGAATAATATTAAAAAAATGGGATGTAGTACAAAAATAGAGGGATAAGTTCTGCATTGGAGATTTTAAATTTATCTGTGATTCCAGGCAAGAAAGCACAAGATGATGGTCGGCAAATACTGAGAGTGGATACATTGGTGTAGAAGTCTGTGAAAGGTCTTATTATTTTAGTAAAATAAGAAACAAGAACATAAAGAAGGATAGTATGTGTTGCAGGTTTGAGGCAAGACAAGAAAGTGATTAATCATATGGGAGGGTGGGAGGGTGAATGCTCACTCATGAGAACATGATGGCCTGATGACATTAAGAGCATATCCCAGGTCTGTTGTCACAAACTTAAAATAGAACTAATCTAAGAGGGTGTTTTTCCCCCCTCTAGGCACATTTAGTTGCATAGGTGCAAAAGTAGAAAGAGGGAAGTTGAATTGATCCAAAGCTGTGATTTTGCTAACAAGCTACAAAGGGGGAGAAAAAAAGATGGGGGGTAGGGAGAGGAGGAGGAAGAGAAAGGGGAGAGGAAATGGGGAGTGGGGGTTTGGGTATAACCAACAGAGTGACCACAATGATTGCTCATAGAATTTCCCTGTGCCTGAAAGTAGGGAGAGGATATCAAGGAATCAAGGATAAGAGAAAGGAGATAAGGTCCACAGTCCCTGATTGAATCAAAGGATAATTAAATCAGTGTTCTAGATGAAATAAACTAGAAAGATAAAAGATGGTAGAGAGTGGGATGCTTGGAATTGAGTTGTGGGAACCCTGGGGTTGTTTGGCAATAAGGTCTTGATCACTCCTAGCCCTTGATCAAAACCCTCAAGTGACTGCCCTTGCAACAAGTAAAAGCCACAGCCCTACACTGGCCTCCAGACAGTCACTTTCTGTTCCTCACTATTTGCCTCTGCTCTTGGCCTCGCTGCCTTTCCAGCCTCATCTCTGGAAATCTCTCCTTCATTCCCCTTCCGCCATGCTGCCCTCAGCTGCTCCTTGAGACAGGGTCCCATGTTGACGGTCAGTCACCAGATCCCCTTCTTCAAAGTCCTTGCACAGCTGTCACTTTTTCACCAACACCTTCCCTGACCACCCTAATTCCAGTCTCCAACGCTCCCAATTCATCTTTTCTACTTTTCTCTATGTCACTTATTGTCTTCCAACAATACTGTACGGCACCGTTATTTTGCTTATTGCCCATCTTTCTCCCAGTAAAATATGAATTCCGCAGCAAAAACAAGAGACTTTGGTCCATTTTAATTGTGACTGTTTCCTCAGCACCTGGCATGGAGTAGTGACACCATGAATATGTACTATGAATGAATTACATTTATTTACTGTCATTATTTTAATCTCTGCTCTCTTAATACATGTAATCGTAATGCTCCTGTTTTGACTTTTCGATGCATTTTAAAGAATTTTCTGTATATCCTTTAGATTTGGGGGAAAAACTGTCATGTAGAAAAAAAATAATCACAGCTAGGTGGAATGTATTCCCAGCACTTGTGAGTCTAAAGTAGGAAGATCACTTAAGTCTGAGAGGTTGAGACCAGTCTGGGTAACATAGTGAGACCCTGGGTCCAAAAAAATTAAGGCAGGGGGAAAGAAATTGGTCTTAAAAGTGATACATTGTACAAATGACTTTTAGGAATACACCACACAATATAGACATAGAGATATAATATAGACATTTGGAGACATAATATAGACTAATATCTACTATTCTGAAACCCTCTCAAGAAGATGAGTTCTATTCAAAATGGTAGCAGCAGAAAACTTTTGAGTCATTTTGATTTATTAATTCTATAACTGAAATCTACAGTGTTCGTGGATGGTATGGGCTTCCCATCCACATTTAGTATATTGCTCTGAGACTTCACAGAAATATTGATTTTTTGAGCTGATACTGGGGAAACAAATCAAGAAGTTATACCAAAATGTATGTTTCCAATTATGAAACAGGCAAACTTGGGTGAACTTTTTTCTTTCCATTTACGAATATCTTTGTTATCCACAGACAGTTGCACATTGCTGCTTTTCAGTGATAACCTGTACCACCAAAAATCTATTCAAGTGATAATTATCTCACTACAGCTGATACAGGAGAAGGTCACCTTAAAAACTAAATTTGAAATGAAATAAATATATTATCAAAATAAGCCTAACTCCCAAGACAAAAAAGACCTGTTCACAAATTCTGCAGTCTAGTTAGTGAATGTGTTGATTAGAATTTTAAAAGCACTTAGTCCCCCAAAAGTTCATGTGTAAGACAATATAAAAATTTGCAGAGGTGAGATGATTAGATTATGAGATATGACCCAATCAGTGGATGTATCTACTGGTATGGATTAACTAAGTGGTGACTACAGGCAGGAAGGGGATAGCTGGAAGAGATAGGTCATTGAGGACATGCCTTTGGGGTTTGTATTTCGTCCCTGGTGAGCAGAGCTCTCTCTGCTTTCTGAGTCATGTCCTGAGCTGTGTTTCTCCTCCACATCCTTCCACCATGATGTTCTGTCTCACCTCGGGCCCACAGCAATGGACTTAGACCCTGAAACAGTGAGCCAAATAAACTTTCCTCCTCTAAAATAGTTCTTTTGGTCACAGTAATGAAGGAGTTGACTAAAACACACTTTATATGTATCCTAGGACTGAACAAATAAGTAAATATATTGTCCAGACAGGGAGTCAAGTTTCTTTACTCTCAGGTAATAAAGTTGCAAATAGGGAAGGAAAAGGGACCTGATGATGCTGGATTGAAGTGAGAGGTATTAATACGAACATGAATTTCAATACTTTCGATATAGAGATAAGTACTAAAATAAAGATGTATGTCATCCATGAACTTGAATATACATATATATTTCCTAATTTTGTCCACTGAGAGGGTTCTCCATCACCCAAAACTTATCAAATTTCTCCTGTAGAATTCCGGAGAGTCAGCAGAAAAATCCAAGGTAGCTCTGCCTGTGCCTACTGACTTCCCCTCAGGATGATAACCAGTTCTGCTTTCCTAGGCCTTCCAGGGAAAAATAGGTTGTTTTTATTTGTTTTCTTGTTTTGTTTTGTTTTGTTTTATCCTATCCAAGCACCAAGAGTAGCATTTAGGAAGATTACCCATGATAGGTGGATAGGGCAAGTTAAAGAAAGGAAAGGAGGAAATGTCCACACCTGTTCTTAACTATTTGCATGGCGTCACTCTCTTTTGTGCTATTGTTTATCTTCCAAGGCCGGAAAATTGCTTCAGTGTCCATTGGATTTTTCTCTTATGTGTCCCTGGGTTCTCATCCTACCCACTGGCTAGTGAAAGATGATACTTTTCCATTGCCTCACTCTCTCTGTAGCCTAATCAAGGACTGCCCTTATCCAATCACTCACTTCCCAGAACCAAACTCTGCTCCAACTTCTTATTTGCACAGAGTAGTTCTCCACCCTGATCCCTTCCCAGGGAGCTGTCCTCAGAACAGCATGTACCTCCGAGTGCGTAACTGTAGCCGCACATAATTTACCAGAACAGACACTGAAAACAACGGCACGGTGTCCAATCGAGTGAGTTAATGGTACAAAGACAGATGGCTGTAAACTGACTAATGAGCTTGAGGAAGTTACAGAGAATGTGAGCCATGGGCCCAAGGCTCCAGCAAGACCAAAGGGCAGAAAAGGGGTCTTTTTTGCTTGTGCTACACAGAATGGCAAGATCATCACTGCAAGCAGAAAACCACCATTCCACAAAAATTTAGATTTTTAGTGAGCATCTGAATGGCTGGCATTAACTTACCCCCAGAGTCATAGCCAGCAATAACAGATTGTCCCAATAGCCAGCCAAGATTTCCAGCCAAAAAATGAGAATCAGAGAGGCTCATTTCTCATATTCTCTCTAATTGGACAGCACATTAAAATACTTCAGTAAAAGTGAGATGCTTGTCTCTGAAGAATCATTGATAATAATTTTCATGGCACCCAGTGCCCTGTCAAGCATTATAAAATTTTCATATCCTATAAGAAGTGCTCTGGAACATTTTTTTTAAATTTCCCTGCACAGGTTAAATTCATTGCAAAGTTACAGAACATGTCATATCCAAAAGCAGTATTAACATTATTCACTCTTAAGTTGCTGGTCCACTGCAATATGTGAACACCAAGTTCATGATTTCCCAAGAAGCATTGAGCATATTCCAAAATTCAGGCCTACAGCATTTTAAAAGAGATAGTGTAATATAACAAACAACTGTATTTTACCTGTTCTACAAAGTCATATTTTTCTAAAATCACTAAGCTAAAATTTTTAGCTTCAGGCTGGATTTTAGTAATGAAATTCTAAAATGTTACAGTGTTTTAGGTTTCTGACAGCTGGCTCTGTTGCCTATTGCCTAATATCTACCCAATGGATGGCACTAGGGTGGATTTCACCCCACCCATCAGTCATGTCATAAGGCATCTGGTCTTCAAGGGTATAAAGGGATTTGGGTCTTCATTTTATGCTTCTTCAACCATGTTGTACAGAGGTAGGCAGATGGTCTTTTACAGCAAAATGACCACATATCTATATGGTATCTTCTGTTATCAGGCATTCTATTCCATGTTACAGGATAAAAGACAGAAAAAATGCCCCAGACGGGTGTTCTCATACCTTTAATATATGGTAAGATCAGAATTTAATTGCTTTTGGACAAACTTCCAAATCAAAGAACAGATGACATACAAATTTCCAAATCGACATGCAGTTAAACTGTGTTTCCAAGCATGAAAATGGGATTCCTCCTCTGATTATGTTTATAGTTTTATCAGATAAAAGTAGCTCCACAGCAATGCAGTATGGTTGGGTGTAAAATGACTATGTCCCACATGTTCCTTCAGAGAAGATGCTCTATCCTATTCTGCATTGAGAGCCCTAGCTCACTTCATGGAAATGTTTGTTGGTAAACACATCTTTTTCCCAATTTGTGCAAAATAAGTTACCTCAAGACAAAAAAAAAAAAAAAGTCTTCAGAGAAAATCTTATTCTTTCACAATGCATTTTCAGACCAGCAGTCTTTACCAGGGATCATTTCTTACATTTGCCACTTTTTGAGACAGTAATTTTGCACATTCCTGGATGCTTCTTGGTCAGAAACTTCAGGTTCTTTATCAGTGAAGATAAAGATCACTATTACTTTATCTTCCTCCTAAGACACTCATTATCTGCAAGAAGTAAGAGTTCACAGATGCTATCTCCAACTCAAAGATTTCATCACAACATTCTGACATTTCTATTCTTCACAGATGATGTATTTACCAAATTACTTTTCTCATCATTCAAATTATCTATCTTTAGATAATTTCTACTTCCTCAATCAAATTTTACAGAAGTCTCTATGTTGATCATAGTAATTATTATCAATGTTGTTTTTGTTTTCATATAAATGCTTAATATGTTCGGAGCAATAAACAAAGCACTTCAGATATATTACTTAATAATTACAAAAAGATCCTAATATTTCAATTTTGCAAACAAGAAAACTAAGGTGTACAGACTTTAAATGCTTTGCAAAGACAATAATTAGTAGCCAGAAGCCACAGAAAAGCCTAACACCAGAGCCTTATGGAACACTGTGCTGCCCTTCTTTAGCCTTTGGCCTATTGGCTACTCATCCTGTTGTTCCTAGCATGCTGGGTATCATGTCCAGGAAGCCCCTGGACATCATTTTATGGTATCTATCTTCATTTCTACCTCCCAAATTTGCCATGATTGTATCATTGTCTGATTTCTCTGTTTTTAGGATTTAGTCACTGTAAGTTTCCAGCACACTCTTTGCCATTCTGATTTATCGGCACTGATGTACATTCCATGCATAAAGAACCCACCGATTTTACCTAAAAGTTGACTCTAATTGTGTGATATTCTACATGAATATTCCCTTGTATCACTGGTAATAAATTCAGGATTTGAGATCGAGCATAGGCCACAGAAAACCAATAGTTTTCTTCACCACATCCCAGAAAAAAATATTTCCTAAATAGACCCTAGTCCCTTGACTTAGCTATTCCAGTGGCCTTTGGTCACTTGCTGTCACTTGCTTTACCCCTGGAGAAAGCAATTTCTTATGAAAAGGACTATGTAAAAATCAAAGTAAGTTTTATCCATGTATGTTTTCCTCAGAAGAAGCAACATCTAAGTAGTGAACAAATACTTATCTTAAAAACAAAATCTAAGCATTAATCATGTCTTCTAAGAAACAACAGCTCATGGAAATTTAAAAAGCTAATTTTAGAAGGGAGATCAAAATTCATAGTGATGTAGTGCATTGTATATATAAGGTTTTCCCAATTAAAACATCTATAGCAAGAAAGAGTATCCAAGAGAACAGAGAGATATAATAGCCCATATTCCTATATACACCCTGGAATAATCAAAATCACTAGTTCACCACTATAAACTGTTGGCAAATGACTTGGTCAGGAATAGAGTTGGAAATAATTCACAAAGGTGTCCTCATGTTCCCTCTTCACCAAATACTAAGTGAAGATTTAGTCCTCTACTTTTGAGGATTGAATGCAATTACTCACAATTTCCACTTCAGGGAATGGTAGACAGCGTGGTGTACATCAGCCTTTTTGCTGAATATAGCCAAAAATGCTGGACCGAAAGTTGCTTGGAGGAAGCAGAGTATTAAGTCAGTAAAGATTAACCAGGTGAAGAATTAAACACAGGTTTTGGAGCCTGGCATTTGAAGCCAAATATCCACAGCATCATAGATTCTAGAAGAGGGCTAAGATTAAAGTTGCTGAAGCCTCCATCAAGGAATAAATATTATTTCTGGATGATGGCATCATCCTAGATTTCAAATTTGGTTATAATGTTAAATCAGTATCCAGTATTCAATCAAATATAGCAAGATCCAGTCAATAGGCAAAGCAGTGTGACCGTAAACTAAGAAAATCAAGATCCAAATATTGAAGTTAATATAGTCTTTAAATGTGACTATTATTTTGTTTTAGACATGAGGTGTCCCCCAAAGCTCCTATGTTGATGTTGGAGGTAAAATGATTAGATTATGAGAGCCACATCTATCAGTCCTACCTAATTTGAATGGACTGACTAGTTGGTAACTGTAGGCAGATGGGGTATGCCTGGAGGAGACAGATCAGTGGGAGTGTGCTGAGAAAGAGTTCATCTTCCCCTCAGCCCCTTCTCCTCCCTCTCTCTGCTTCCCAGCTGCCATAAGCTGACATCTTTCCTCCACCATACCCTTCTGCCAGGATTTGCTGCTTCATCTTGGGCCCAGAGCAATGGAGTAGGTTGACCATGGACTGACCCTGTGAACCCCGGAGCTCAAAATAATCTTCTCCTCCTCTAAGTTGTTCTTGGGTATTTTGGTCACAGCAATGTAAAGTGGACTAACACAGACATCATGGTGAAAAAGATAAAAGACAAAACTGAGGATTTTCAGTCATAAGCTAGAAATTTTTTTTTAAAGCCAAACAGAAATATTAGCATTTTAAAAACAATAATAGTCATAATAGTTTTCAGGGCCCATCATACAGAGTTGGAAGAAGAATAGGTGAAATAGAAAACAGGACAGGGAAAATTCCTAATTTGAGAAAAAAAGAATAGAAAAATAATATGGGAGGCTGTAAGGTTACAGAGCAAAAGTCTAACTTGCATGTATTAAAGTACCAGAAAAAAGGCAGGGAGAGGCAAAGAGGAATAACTAGATAGAAACCATTTTAAAAATTAAGCTATAGTTTCAAGAAACCCTTCAGACCACAAACTATATCAATACAAAGAAAAGCACACACAGGTGCATTATTGTAAAACCATTGTAAACCGAGCTTTGTAATGTTGTGAACAACCAATAAAAAAAAATTAAAAATTAAAAAAAAAAAAACCAAAGACAGAAAGGAAATTGTGAAATCAGTCACAGAGGGAAAAACATGACATATTTCCTTAAAAGAAGCAAGAATTCACTTCTGAGGATTGACTTATAAACACAAAATGGAGACCACAAAGCGTTAAAAGAAAACTTCCATCATGGAATTCTATACATGTAAAAAAAAATTAAGAAAGATGAAATTGATTTTAATCTTTCCGATAAATAAAAACTAAGAGAATTTACCACTGATGGGTGATTCTACGGAATGTGATAAAGGGAATTTTTCAGGCAAAGGGAGCTTTGCAGAATGTGAGGCTGAAGCTAGAAATGTACCACTTATGAGACAATTACAAGATTCTCAGAGGTGAAAAGGATCTCTGGGGAGAGAACCTTATTTTCTTGGAATCCTTCATAGAATGAGTTACACAAATGTGCGTGTACACACATACACCCCCATCACCACTACTACCACCACACCATTGGAACACCAGGAGACCTCAGCACGGACCAAGTTGCATGAACTCCCCAAAGTTCAAGTATCTACCTCAAAAAACCACCTATAGGCTTTCAGCCATGCCTTCATTAGGCACCCACAGTGGGCCCATGGAAATTCCCCAATTTAATACACAGCATAATTCTGTAGAGACAGCCAGGACTTGCAGTTTTCAGAAATACTAATAATTAGCTTGGCTCAAATCCTATTTTCTGGATGCTAATTATGCATATTTCCACCATTGCATAGCAACCAGGGTTTCTACTTCTGTCTCATTGTTGAGCACCGTTTCTACCTCATCATTACCTAAAGAGATCACTGGCCACCCAAGACATACAGAATATGATCCAGAATCCAAGGCACAGAGAACCAAGAGGCTCTATTTGGGAAACAATCCAAATTAGTGACACCATCTGGCTCTTTTTCTAATAATGTCATACCACCCACTGTGCTTTTTAAAAACTGGAAAAATAATCTTAAGACCATTTAAAGACACAGACTGGGTCTATCTCATTGCATTTCTACTTCTCCCATTCAGTCAATTCCATCATCTATTTTCCACTGGGCCTGCCAGCCCATAACAGAAAACCATGAACTTTGTCTAGAAATCAAAGTGATTTACAAAGACCCACCACCAACTTCCTTCAGTTTTGATGGTTTGTGCCTCACATGGTCATTTATCCAACAAGTCTTGAAATTTCTTTTTCTGACTTTTCCAATTTTGCTATTAATGACTTTGGCCTCTGTTTGTATTTTGGGGTCCTGGTTTCCTGACCTCCTGTCCAACATCCTGTATATCACCTTTGGGAAAAAAATTCATCATAGCAGAGGCCAGCCTACTCCTTTTCAGTTATAGCAATTATGAGTAAGAAAGTTGAAGTTTTCAAGGCAAAATATAATACTCTTAAAAATGTATTTTTGGCATATTCTCAGGGAAGATGGAAGAGTAAATTATCAATTTGGGCTGCATGTATCAGGTTTCATGGAGTTAGTTGAGGCATTTGTTTGGAAGAGCAGAGAAAATAATAAAAAGACAGCAGTGGAAGAAAAAATGGTGTGAGTCAAAGTTTTTTAATAAGAAAATGACAACTTCAAATAATGAGGTGCATAAGGATTTATGAAGCAACGTGAAGAAAGTATTAAAGTAGAGCCCTGGAACTAATGTTGAGGCCTATTCCAGTTGGGTCACTGTTATAAACTAACCATCAATAATTGTAGCAGTGAATTATAGCTGAATCAAAACAAAAAGGGAAAAAATACAGTTGAGAATAAGACTATTCAACAATGTTGTCGATTTTTAGCCAAATCATGAAAACTATTGGGATAAATAGTTTTTATTTAAATAAATAAATATTAAATAAATATACACCAAATCTGCTTTTTGTTATTTTTAAAGGATCTTTGAAAATAAAAAAATGAACTGTGAAATTTGGCCTAAGTGAGTAACTGAGTGTGTGAGTTTTAATCTTTGAATAAGGAAGCTGCTGAAATTGGCTAAAGAATAGACCATGTTTGCATTAAGAAAAATGAGCACAAAAGCCAACTAAACTTCCAGATGGAGTAAATATTATAAAAGATAATAGAATACTGGGCATAAGAGGCTCTACTGTCAAAGGAGATGGTATGAAAGATTATACCAGAAAAAGATTTGGGGAAATAATATATATAGTATGGTCACTGCAAGTCTATGATTTAACATAGGCTATAAATGGGGGCACCTTGAGCTTAAATGCAAATATAAATATGCCAAATATTAAATTTAAGTGTAAATATAAAAACAATTGAGCTATCAGCTCAATAGCAGGTTAATATTTATTCAGTGATTGGATTCGTATGCTGTGTCTAAAGGCATTTATTCTAAGACTTTTCTCTTAGGTCAAACAAAACAAGACAATAATATTAAAGGAACCACCCTTTATGGAACACTTACTGTCAGACACGACACATTGTTGTTTTCATAGGCATTATTTCATTTATTCCTGACTATAAACTTATCAGGTCTTCAACATAACAATGAGAGGACCAAGGCACAGAGAGAGAAAGTTCGATACAGAGTAAAGAATAAAACAAGAATTATCACAAGCTTATGCTGCTAAACCTTCAATTACATTATTTTTTTCAGTTTCCAACATTAATAACCATAGGGAGAATGTCAAGAATAGGACAGAAAGCATAAGAGAAAGTATTATTCGGGATTAGATTTGATTTGTGTAACAGAGAACATGAAATGGTGATTGCTTACCAAGATAAATATATTTTCATCTCATTGAAAGAAATGCAGAGTTAGGCAGGTTGAGTCCATATGTCAGGTACACATGGACCAGTGACTACTCACTCTCCTACCATGCTCTTTCACTATCTTAGGGTGCGCTGCTTCCTTGGGCTCCAGCCAGGGAGCACTTAATGGGAAGAGATGGAAAATAATATGAAAAATGGTACCTATGAAGTTTTCTAAGAAGCTTCCCCAAAGCTGTTGTACATATTTCCGCTTACATCTGCTGTTCAAAATGAAGACATATAAACACGTCTAGCAGTACAGGAACAGTGGGAGATGTCTTTGAACAACCATACAGCCAAGTCAAAATTAGGTTATATAACTCAGAAAAAAAAAAACAGTAATCGATTTGGACAAGACAAATGGCAAATTGGTGCTCCAATCTGAGCAATAACTATATAGAGAGTTTTTAAAAAGGGAAGGGACTAAAAAGGATTCTAATATTAAGATTCTTTCTGATTACAGGGAAGCTATCTAATGCCTTTAGCAACAGAAATGTAGAGAGCTGGAGGGGGAAAAAACACTGAGAGAAGAGCAAATAAGGAAGATGATGAATATGGCCATAAAATTATAGTATAGCAGTTGAATTATGAATGTACATTAAACAAATCATCACAACAATGGGTTTTTTGAATCATTATTCCTGCAGATATATGATAATAATTCTGAATTCCTTTAAAGCCTGCAACTATGAAGCATTCAAATGAATTTAAGTATTTTCTGATACTAACACAATTCAAAAATGCAATAATACTCTAGGCATTATTCTTCAGGCTTAATGATGACTGCCTGTAAAATAACCTTTTAATTCTTTATGGATATTGAAAAGATTATTTGGAAAGGAAAAAAAAAGTGAGCATTCTTAGAATCTAGAGTAGTCAAGCCCAGAGTGAGTCACAGGAGTCAGTAAAACAAACAGCCTGAATGCCATTGGCCCAGGCTCAAGGAGAATCTTTCCAGGAGACCACAAGGGGGTAACATGAGAATGGAGTGATTAATCGGTTTGAGGGATTTGTTAACTGAGATTCCGTATGTTTTGCTCCGGTCTCACCTGGATAGAGAAAACAGCCTACTAGAGATTGACCTTTGGCCAGATGTACAGGTCCTTGTCTGCAGTGGATTCAGAAAAGATGCTAAGTCAGAACTTTTGACACCTCAGTCAAGATTTTCAGGGCAGGGATTGTGTCATCCTCATGCTTGTTTCCTGGCTGCTTGCCTTACCATCTGTCACAAAGCAGTTTATATATACATAAACATTTTAAAATATTGCCAGAGTGTTCTGCTCCTATCAGTAGATTCCCTTAAGGACCTGAGTAGCATCACATCAGCACCTACATACCTGGACCTGAAAGGGAAGAGAATGTAAAGGTCCCCAGATCCTTCCTACTCAGACGCATACCACATCAGCTCTGAAAACTGTAAAGGTGCCTCAACCTTCTATCTTCTGAATGCCTAAGCTTAATGCAACTTTGGACCATGCAACACACGCTCTGATTCAGGTCCATGACACACTGGCTGTGCAGGATGTTGAAAGGGTTTTCAGCCACCCTCTGGGAGTCAAAGACCGTTGCCTTTGATATATTTTGATGCCTTTAGTAATGTGAAAAAAAGCATGGAGGGACACTCCTTTGACTGTTTCCCACTGACAGTTCTCCCTTTGCTAATCTCGTCTCATAAATTTTAGATAATACCTTATATAACACTCTGTATTTTTTGGAGAAATTATTTAAAAATACATTATTTAAATATGACTTTGTAAAATATATAAATTTTACTTATAAGTAAGTTTATTTTGTTTATTTTTATTTTGTTTTTTTTTTTACCTCAATATATGTTGAAGGCCATTCTCCATATAGGAACACACAATACCACCTTGTTCTTATTAATTATAGTATTTTGGCCACATATGTACATATGTATGCACACACATAGATTTAAATACATATCTATGTATGTATGCCATGATTTGTTTAAACAATGCTCTATTGATACACATCTATATTATTTCCATGTAGAGTGAATTCTAAATAATCCAACAATTGACCTACACTCAAACATCTCTTGGTACCAAGTGAAATTGCTAGGATAACAATAGGCACATTTTAAATTTTTACAATTTTGCCCGATTTCTTGTCAAACACATAGTGTCTCTCTCTGTCCCACTGAGAAATACGTGATAAAGCCTCATTCAGCACCTTCCTCTGCTCTTTTTTCACTCTGACAGTATGGCAAGTTAAAAACATTATCTCACTGTTGTTTTAGTTTGCATTTCTTTGACTGGAGAAAGTGAGCAGTAACTCAGGTGTTGAGGGTCTCAGTCAATTTGGTTTGCCCTAACAATTTATCACAGACTGGGTAGCCTAAAAACAATAGAAATTTATTTCTTGTATAGGCTGGAAGTCCAAGATCAGGGTGCAGAATGGTTGGGTTATGGTCTAATTACCTCCCTAAAATATTGACAGAGACAGACAGCAATTACTCACACATTACTGAAGAGAACTCTGGAGGTTTAGCCTCTGGTGGGAAGGTTGCTTTCCAACATGACTTACACCATCTGTTCTGCACGTGGTCAAATTGTTGACATCTCTAGCCAGCATGCAAAAGGCCATTCTCGGCCATTTGACTAATGTATATGTTGGGCTCTCAACACTCCTGCCATGAATGCTTTTGATAAAGTAACCCTCTCGGTTCATTACAGCCTGTCACTGAAAATGGATTGCCTCATTGCTACAAAATTCAATTCGTAGTCTATACATTAGCATAAAAGTAATAGCAATAACTGGTAAAAAACACCTGAAAAGTGAGAGAAAACATGGAAGTGGAATGAGTAGCTAAGAAATCATTTGTAATCAAGAGACTAGGCAGGCTCCTAAACCAAGTCCTTTTAGAAATCTAATTAAGTGATGGTTTGAGACCTTTTCAAAACAGAAATGATATCCTACACTGCTTCAGCACTCACTCCCATTACATTATCACCACCCATTCTGATCCATACTGATCCTGAAGTACAAATGGCTAGATCCTTACCATACCTAAACACTCATCTGGTTTCTCATATCTGATTAACAGGGCACCAATTCCTTAATGTCATAAAGCACTGTTGTCTCTTGAAGCTCCTCTCCCAAGCTATTATCTTAGGGATTTAACTTGCTTCTAACAGTATCTAACTAAAATATAATAAAATCATACTGTTATTGAGTTGATGTTTATAATTACCTTTTGATTATGAGTAATACTAACTTTGTATTTAAAACAAGGATATACAGTTTCTCTAAAGATTTTATTTAAACAAAAAAAGAGATTAAATATTAAGGAAACTTTTAAGCAAATAGTAGTAAAATGCTATAAACATATGGAAAAAATTGTGAAAATCATATTCAATGACTGAAATTTTGGAAATACTTGTCTATTGGAAGGACTAACTGGAAGATCTAAGAAATGTCTTGTAAATTCCATGTTCTTTAGTTTCCTCGCTGATAAAAGGGAAATTTGCTCTTAACAATCGTTCAGTTAATAATATTATCCAGCATTATATGAATACTTTTCTGAGTCAAACGTAGTATTAAATACACTACATAGAAACTCTTGCAGAGTTTAAAGCCAACAAAACCCTTTGTGGAGGGAACAGTGTCCCCATGTATTACACATCAGGAAAACAAACTCAAAGAAACTTTGTTACTTATGTAACTTAAGCTCTGCTTTATCTGACTTTAAACTTATTCCCTATGTCCTCAGGGTAGCTTATATCTCAGCCACTTTGTAGTATTAATGGAAACAATTACACTGCAAAATCTTTCTAAAGGACTCAATTCAAAGGTTCCTACAGCTATATTAACAGGAAGCAAAATTATAAAGACAACATGATTTTACATGTTTTTATTTGTCCTTTTTATATAGGACAGAGTGTATTTTGACATAGTACACATACATGGAATATAACTTTACATACATGGAGTATAGCTTATTCTTTTAAAGACAAATTTTAGAATTAAAAAAATGTGGGAGACAATGGCAAGAATGATCAGAAGTGAAATTATTAGATTATTAGAGATGTAACAAGAGCGGTGGATTAATCCACTGATATGGATTAACTGGATGGTAACTGTAGATGGATCGGGTGTGGTTGGGGAAGATTGGTCACTGGGGGCTTACCTTTAGGATTTACATTTTGTACCTGATGAGCTGAGCTGTCTATCTCTCTGCTTCCTGGTTGCCATGTTCTGAGCGCTTTCCTCTGCCTCGCCATTCTGCCATGATGTTCTGCCTAACCTCAGGCCCAAAGCTTACGGAGTCCCCTGACCAAGTACTGAACCACTAAAACCATGAGTCAAAATAGACTTTTCCTCCTTTTAAATTGTTCTTGTTATGCTCGAATTGGGGGCCCCCAAAAGACCACCAGAGACCAAGATGGATATAAGCAACAAAGAGGTGTGTGTTGCGAGCTAGCTCGGTCCTCCGTGCACATCTGCCAATATAAGCTTCAGAAATAGAGCAGAGGCCATGTGGGCTGCAACCAGTAAAGTGATAAGGGTGGAGCTACACTAGCCCTTTGAAGAGAGCACCGTGATGCCATGTGCTCCAGATGTTAGAAGTGATCTACAGAACTTGTTTTCCCAGCTGGATTTAGGTCTTGCATTTGTCCCATCCCTTCTTCCTATGCCCTTGTTTCTCATTTATGGAATGGAAATGCTTACTCTCTGCCTAGATATATGTACTTTGACTTTGATCTTTACAGGGGAGATTATCCAAGAGTTTGCCTTGAGTCTCAGAGGAGACTTTGGACTTGGACTGGACTTTGGCAATACTGGAATTGTTCAGACTCTGGAGACTCTTGCAAATGGACTAAATGCATTCTGCCTTGTGAGATGGGTATGAGGTTTTGGGGATCATTGGTAAAACATTGTGGTTTAGATATGAGGTGTCCCCCAAAAGCTCATGCATGAGACAATACAAGAAAGTTCAAAGGTGAAATGATTAGATTATGAAAGACGTAATCTGATGTGTAAATCTTCCAGTGATATGGATTAACTGTAGGGTAAGTGTAGGCAGATAGGGTGTAGCAGGGGACCTGCCTTTGGGGTTTAAATTTTGTCCCTGGTGAGTGGAGCTCTGTCACTTTTTGCTTACCATGTCCTGAGCTGCTGTCCTGTGCTACACCCTGGCCCTATGATGTTCCACCTCACCAAAGCTGTGGAGTTGGCCAACCATGGACTGAAACTGTGAAACCATGAGCCAAAATAAACTTTTCTTCCTCTTAAGTTGTTCTTGTCTGATGGTTTGGTCACAGAAATGTAAAGCTGATTAAAACAGGATGAGCACTCAAAACCCCTAAATTGAAACCCGAGTATTGCTTACTTTGTAGAGGAAACCCATCCAAGGAGCTGAAGAGGCTATAGGGTTTCTTAGACCCCAGATCTTGCAATTTTTTTACTGGAGTGTTATATTTATACATAGTATTTGGGTTCTTTTTGACATAATTATACGTACACAAAATTTCATTTCAATCTCCCTTCTCCCTCCCTCTTTTTCCCCTCCTCCTTCCCCCTTTCTCTCTCCTCTACTAATATTCCTGTCACTCCTTCATTTATTGATTTTTTTATTGGTACAATAAAAAAATTTTTTTTATGTATACTATATATACATAAAAGAGATATTCTTTTTGGTACATTTATATATGTATAGAACATGAGTCTATCGGATTCATTCTCTATTTCTTTCCCTTTCCCTTTATTCCTCCCTCGCCCTCATTCTTCTACATCCACTTTACTGATCTTTCTTGTATCTTTATGATAACTGATCCCATCCCTCACTGGTTTCTTTCCATTATTTTGCTTTAGCATCCACAAATGAAAGAAAACACTTGACTCTTGATTTTCTGAGTCTAGCTTACTTCACTTAGCATGATTTTCTCCATTTCTATCCATTTACCAGAAAATGCCATTATTTCATTATTCTTTATAGCTGAGTAAAAACTCCATTGTGTAGATATACAACTTTTTCTTGATCCATTTATCTACTCATGGGCATCTGGGTTGATTCCATAATTTGGCTATTGTGAATTGTGCTGCTATAAAGATTGTAATGCATATATCACCATAATATGCCAATTTTAGTTCTTTTGGATAAATATCAAGCAGTGGGATAGTAGGGTCATATGGTAGTTCCATTCTGAATTTTTTGAAAATTCTACGCTGCTTTCCAAAATGGTTCCACCAACAATGTATGATTGCACTCTTTTCCCCACATCATCTCCAGCATTCATTATTAATCATATTCTGGATAATTTCCATTCTGACTGAAGTGAGATGAAACATTAGTTTTGCTTTGCATTTCCCTGATTACTGGAGATGTTCAACATTTTCTCATACATTTGTTGGTCACTTGTGTTTCTTCTTTAGAGAAATTGCTGTTCAGTTCTTTTGCCCATTTATTGATTGGATTACTTAGTTTTGGGGGCATGGACTTTTTTGAGTTCTTTATATATTCTGGACATTAATCTCCTGTCAGAAGAGTAGCTGGCAAAGATCTTATCCCATACCATAGGCTCTCTCTTCACTCTCTTAATCATTTCCTTTACTGTATGGAAGGTTTTTAGTGGTGGAATGCCACCTATTGATTCTTGATTTTATTTCTTGAGCTTTAGGTGTCTTCTTGAGTAATCAGTCAGTGCCTGTACCTAGACGATGGAGTATTGACCCTATGTTTTCTTCTAGCAGTTGCAAAATGTATGGTCTAATTCCTAAGTCTTTGATCCATTTTTATTTCATTTTTGTTCAGGATGAAAGATAGGGCTCTAATTTAATTATTCTACCTGTAGATATCCAGTTTTCCCAACACTATTTTGATGCCAATACCATGCTATTTTTTGTTAGTATATCTCTATAGTATAATTTGAGATCAAGTATTATGATGCCTCCTGCCTCACTTTTCTTATTCAGAATTGCCTTGGCTATTCTGGGCCTCATATTCTTCCACATGAATTTAAGGACTATTTTTTCTACTTCTGTGAAGACTGTCATTGGTATTTTGATGGGTACTGGATTGAATCTGTATATTCCTTTTGGTAGTATAGCTATTTTGACAATATTAATTCTGTCTATCCAAGAACACAGGCAGTTTTTCCATATTCTGAAGTCTTCTATTTCTTTGTTCAGTGTTCTATAGTTTTCATAGTAGAGATCTTTCACTTCCTTGGTTAGATGAATTCTAAAGTAGTTTACCTTTTTTTTGAGGATATTGTAAAAGGGGTGGTTGCCTGACTTTTTTCTCAGCTAAATCACTGTTGGAGTACAGAAAAACTATTGATTTATAAGTGTTCTTTTTGCATCCTGCTACTTTGCTAATTTCATTTATCAGCTCTAGGAGTCTTTTGTGGAATTTTTCAGGTCTTCTAGGTATAGATTCATGTCCTAGCAAACAGTGATAGTTTGATGTCTTCTTTTTGTATTTGTATCCCTTTAATATTCTACTCCTGCATAATTGCTGTGGCTAGAGTTTCAAGATCTATATTGAATAGCAGTTGTAAGAATGGACATCCTTGTCTTATTCCTGTTTTGTGATCCTGTGTGTTGTTTTTTTATTCTCATTTCATTCATTTTGGCTCTGATTTTTATTATTTCCTGTCTTCTACTGATTTGGCAGTTAGTTTCTTCTTTTTATAAGGCAATGAGGTGGAGCATAATCTTATTTATTTGGGATCTATTTTTTTATATAGGCACTAATTCAATAAATTTTCCTCTTAGTATTGCTTTTCTACTGTCCCAGAGATTTGATATTTTGTATCACTGTTTTCATGTGTTTCTAAGAATTTCCTGACTTGTTTGATCATTTCTTCTTTTCATTTTATTTTTTCACTTAAAAGAGTATTACTTAGTCCCCATGTATTCATGTAGCTCCTATTATTTTTCTTGCTGTTGATTTCTAGTTTCATTTCATTATGATCCTTTAGGATGCATGGAGTTCTATCTGTGTTTTTGTATTTTCTAAGACTTACATTGTGACCTAGAATGTAGTCTAATTAGGAAAAGGTTTCATGAGCTGCTAAGAAGGTAAAGTCAACTATTTGGGATGAAATATTCTGTAGATATCTATAAAGTCAATTAGATCTATAGTATTATTTAGGTTGGTTAGATCTTTATTGATTTTTATGCTTTAATGACTCATCTATTAGTGATAGATGTATGTTGAAGTCACTCAGTATTACTGTATTGGGATTTATCAGGGATTAATGTCAAGGTGTATTTTTTAATGTAATTGGGTATGCTGACATTTGGAGCATATATATATTTACTAGCATTATATCTTCTTGTTGGATTCTTCCCTGTACCATGATGTAATAGCCTCATTTTTCTCTTCTGTTTAATTTTTTCTTGAAATAAACTTCGCCAGATATGAGAATATCTACTCCAGCTTGTTTGCAGACTCCATTTGCTTGGAATATTTTTTTCCATCCTTTTACTTTTCAGCCTGTGAGTATCTTTGCCTATGAGATGAGTCTCTTGCAAATAGAATATAGATGGATATTATTTTGTGATCCATTCTGCTAATTTATGTCCTTTAATTGAGGAGTTGAGACCTCGATTTTCTTACTCAGAATTGCCTTGGCTATTCTGGGCCTTGTATTCAGTGTTTTTATCATATGTGTGTGTGATTTGTTCTCTTTCTGATATTTTGTTTTGTTTATCTGTTTTGATTCTCATTTATATGATTAGTTTTCTATTGATTTTTATCTATTTGTGAGTTTGGGGATTTGTTTTTAAGTTTCTCTGTGTGCAGTCTTTCTTTGAGAATACTTGATAGTGCTGGCTTTGTCAAAAATCCCTTTAGTTTATCCTTGTCATGGGAAGTTTCTATTTCCCCCATAAAATATGTAGGAGAGCTTCGCTGGGTATAAAAATTATTTAGGTAACAACTAGTTGTCAATTGTTTTCTTTTAGATCCTAGAATACCTCATTCCAGGCCCTCCTTGCTTTAAGTGTCTGAGTTGAGAAGTCAGAAGTCAGCCTTGTTGATTTGCCTCTGAATTTGATTTGATGTTTCTCTCTTTCTGCTTTTAATATTCTTTTTTTTATTTTCTATGGTAGGTATTCTGATTATGATGTGTCTTAGAGAAGTTCTCTTCCAGTTAGGTCTATTTGGGGTCCTGTATATCTCCTGTAGGTGAATATCTATCTCCTTTCTGATATGGGGAAAGTTTTCTGTAACTATCTGGTTGAAAATATTTTTAGTGCATTTGTTTGTATCTCCATGTTCTCTTATATACCAGTGATTCTCAGATTTGGCCTCTCAGTGTTGTCTAGAGTTTTTCTATATTCTGATCACTTTCTATTTTTTTTTCTTTATGAATTTTGCATGCTTAAATTCATGTATTCTGTCTTCGAGGCCTGAGGTTCTATCTTCAAGTGCTGAAGTTCTATTTTCTACGCATCTGATCTCTTGATGGAGATTTCAAGTGAAATTTTAATTTGATTCATTGTCTTTCATTTTCAGTTCTTATTTGTTCTTTTTAATGTTTCTATTTCTTTACTAAAAATGGTCTTTCATCTCCTGTATTTGTTCTCTTAATTCATTCCTTAGGTCTCCTTTTAGTTCATTGAACATTTTAATGATCAGCCTTCTTATAATCTTTCTCTGAAATTACATCCTCTTCTATATCTGTGGGATCCTTTGTTGGGAGATTATGAATTTTGGAGGAGATTTATTTGCCCATTTCCTCATGTTTTTAGAGTTCCTGGACTTGAGATTTATTTCCCAACCAATTGAGATTGATTTTCCTTCCTCTTTTTTTATTCTAGGTTTTCTCTTGGGGAAGAAAGGATGGGACCTGAAATTCCCTTCAGGTTGTTCCTTCTTGGGGGTCTGGTTTTTGGTTTTAAGTCTTTTCTTCCCCCAATAATTCCCAATTAAAGTGATATTTAGGCTCAGATAGAGCTAGAGCATATGTGGGGTGAGATTCATTGTTGCCTGGCTGACTTGTTAGTGTTTTTGGCAGCAGGATCTATACTTCCTGGTCTTGAATTGTTCCAAACATTTCCTGCCCATCTTAGAGGGAGGGGAGAGTTAGAAGTAACACTAATGTCAGCCACAGATATATAGTTTTGAGATAAATGTCCAGTATGTACTTTGACATCTATAATACTAATTTCCACCTATATAGAAATAGGGCAGTCAGCATTTAACATCAATCTCAGCAATAAAAATAACTGTGGACTAGATCAGCATTCAACATCAGTTGTCTACTATTTAATCCATGGCTTTAATAATCACAACAACATGAATGGGGTATGAATTTCATAAACTATATAATTTTATTATTTAGCAGGATAACAGTTTCTTAAACACAGAGAAAATAGAATGGAAAAGTGAGAGAAATTTTTAAATATTGTTTAAAAAGTTATCAAAGGACAGATAAGTGATAGAAGATGTCACTATGAAGAAGTAGAAATAAAAGATTTATAGAAAGTAATAAAATAAACAAAGAGAGGATGTGGGAATAGGAAAATTTTATTATTACGGGAGGAAGATAGTGATGAAGAGGAGATAAGAAGGATGAGAACTAAGGTATGGAAAAAACCAGCAACTGTAAGATCAAAAACAGCTTGAACCTGCATATAATTGAACCTCATCTAAAATAAATCAAGACTAAACAATAAATAGGTGCAGAAGGAAGAAATTAATGTGAAAGTAAAATTATATGAGTATACATATATTTTAATCTATCTATATAGTGAGTACATACACGCCCACACACACACCCCAACATACATACACATAAAATCACACACAATGTAAAAAGTAAAAAGTGGTATGATGAAATAATGTTTGAAAAAAAAATTTAAATTTGTTGCCAAAACTGTTGGCAATGAAGGATTTTCATTCTTGATAACTTGCTTTGGCTTTGTAACTCTTGGGTCAAAGATTGGGGAGTTGGTTGATAAGCTCAACACTTTTGTGTTCCTCTCTTAGCAGCCAGTCTTTGCAGCTAGGAGGCAAAACTGGTTGTAGTAAATCTCAGCTTCCAGTCTCCCCATACACAGTGGGGTAGCACAATTTGAGTGCTGACAAATTGTGTGCTTCTGTGGTGGGGCAGTTGCTGAATTCTAAATTGGAGATTCCAGTAATTGGGGTCTAGTCTAGATCAAACCTTAGAACTCTATGGGTGGGTGTTTGAGAATTGCTCTATACTACCTACTGGAAGTTGGAATGCCAGTCCTTGCAGGGTATCTAGAATTCTAGGGTCTCTGGTAAAATCCACTTTTAGGGCATAAAACCTCCACAAGTTTCATTCTCATTGCTATGAATATGAAATACCAGGTATCTGCCCTGGAGTGGTGACACACTTGTGTGTCCCCACTGTAGCACCAGCATCAGTGAGAGATTTTTTCCTTGAGGTCTAGAGCCTGCATGGTCTAGGCAAACTTTTTTTGTGCCTATTTTAATCTCTCTGGTTTAAATGCTTTCTGGGAATTTTTGGTTATCTGCAAGTGTTCCTGATCTCCTGCCTGCCAGCACATAGGAGTGTTAGTGGGGTTGGCTGTTGGCTTTTACAGGTAGCAGGGATGCAGCAGGCACTATGTGAGCATGCCCTTTCCCAGCCGCAGAACTGCAGAGGGCCATATCTGTAGAGGGAGGCTTGAATTCCCTGGAAGGCCGCCCTCTTGGGTAGCATGATCCTGCACTTTCACAGCTATGGAAACTCAGCGGGGGATCACTGTCTCTGGTATGGCAATCACAGTGGGTGGCCACCTTCTCTGATAGGGCCAGTGCATGCTTTTCCTTGCAGTGGGGAGCCCAGAATGGTTTTCTAAGCCCAGACCACTTTCCTCCCATGGAAGTCACTTTGGGATTTGTTTTCACTGATTCTCTTTGTGTCTATTAAATTCAGCTGTATACCACAGCTTATCCTAAGTCAATTCTTCTTCTTTTTTTAATTTTTTTATCTGCTGGCCACACTATCTCCTTTGTTCATCTGCGCTGCCTCTTCCCTTAGCTACAACTGTTGGCAACCACTTGGGCACCCAAGCTGGCACTTCTCTAACAAATTATTTCTTATGTTCGTGAATCTAACTTTTGTGATGCTATATATGTTTTATAGTTTAGTACTAAGTGTAAGTGATTTTCCCCAATTACCCACCTCACTCGGAAGCTGTCTTCCCACTTTTAAGTGGGGTGTCGAGGAACTGCTGGGACAGCGCCCCTCCACTAGTCTGCCATTGTGGAGCAGATCTTGTGGTCCTGTAAGGATTTCAGATGAGTCCTGCATGGTAGCAAGTAAAAGGAGTTTATTTGGGAAAATGAGAATAAAAGAGATCATATATAGTACAGGTGTTAGACCATCTCTGAAGAGAATGGTGTAGCCCTTACAGAATTGAGAGGTTTTAAGGAGTTTGAATTTCTTTGTCCTTATTCTAATATCTAGCACTCCTGTAAGAGGTTAATTATCCCTTCATACAGCCTCTAGTGAGTCTCCTGTGTTAGGGCTATTGGAGATAACCACCCACAAGGGGTGGTTACCACATGGTTTCAGTGATAAGGGAGGATCCTGCTAACTTAGTCTCAAGGGATAGTGGTGACCTGGTCTGGAGCCAGTAGTTCCCTTAAGGGGTTATGATTAACTATGGCCAAGGGAGGTTCTGACATACCCGGCCCCATTTTCCTGAAGTTTGTCTGCTTTGATAAGGTTCCCCATGATTTCAAGTAATGATCCCCTTAAGGAGTCCTAATTATCTGTGGGTATAGGAAAGTTGGAAAGATGGCTGCCTGTCTGATAAGACTCCCTGTGATCTCAATTTTGTGACTCATGGATTTTCTTAATGCATATGTCTAATGCCTGCCCTTCATCGTCCTTTCTCCTACCCACTTATTCACAACTGACTAACTTATCTGCACATATACCCCATAAAATCCAAGTAACTCAGCCTTAGCAAAAGTGTCAAACTATTTTTCTCCTAATCCTTTCTAGAGGATACTAAGGCCCCCATATTACCTGAATCCTAGGAATAACCCTGGAAAGCCAGAGATTCTCATATACATTTGGAAACTAAACTTTATGATCGTAAATGAGTTTTACTTTTAAAAGATTGGGAGAACTTATTTATATAAGAGAAAGAAAAACTAGAAAAATTTTACATCAAAAGAGAACCTCAAGGAAATGCCAGAATATTGGTTGGGTTTTGTTATCATGAATTAATAATAATATCTTGTATTGTCTTTAGGTTTTTCAACTTTAGACTATCACTGATAAAATAAAAAAGTGCACAACTTCATTTAAATTGGCCCTTTATCTACAAGCAGACTGAATCAAAACACAGACATGGAAAAACTATTACTGTGCTGAGATGGCTGATAAATTCTCCAATATAAAGATAACTCTAGTATTGCATCGGAACATATTGAAGTCAACTGTCAGGAACAATGAGTTAGTCATGCTCAATCAGCTCAGAATACATGGAGAGCAGCTTGCTAAGATGACCAATAAGAATAAAAAGTATCATAAATGTTAAGGATTTTGCTATAAAATTTTAAAATTTCAAATTTTAATTTTTATATATTTTTCTCAATGTTGGGCTTTTTAACTACATTATATGTAGTACAGATTAGTCTAATCATTTATTCAATATTGAATTTATTTTGGATTTTAATATATGTTGAAATTAAGAAGAAAACAGATTTTGGTCAATATCCTGGTGAAAGTTTAATGTTTATCTGATTCTATAGATGAATAAATTATTTAAGGCTGGTTATCTCTGATAAATATCGTTTTCATACTATTTCATTCTATGATACATGTAAGAGTAAACTTAACTCAGACATGGTTATATTGTTCACAAATAATACTCAGTGAATCAGTTTTGTCAATGAATTTCCTTATTCCAAACAAAATCCCAGAATATATCTGAGGATGAGATTTACTTTACAGCCATTCAATGAAAGAAGTGGATGTGACTCCAAATGTATCTGACTCTAAAACCAGTATACTGCAATCCACTACATTTTGCATTTTCTTTGTTTTTCATCCCTTCCTTATTTAACATTTTGAAAACTGTTTCTGTGTCTAGTCCTCTAACAATAATAACAATGAAAATAACAACAATGAAAGTCATCGTTGTTCTTCTTTATGCCCATTACATTTCCAACACTTCCAGCATCCACACATCGTCACACAGGTCCCATCAGGGTACATGAGCAAAGGCTGATATGGGATTAAAGCTTAAGAGTACATATTTTAACAGAAAGTCTAGTAAATTTTTCAAATGCTTGATCATACTAGAGATTATTTAGATGACATATCTAGGAACCAAGAGAACATTAACCCAACTAAAGTTTTAATATGAGAGAAAAAAAGCTTTTTCAATTCAAATTGCACTACCCCTTATACACATAGCTTACTAAAAATCTGGTTTTGATTCCTGGCTAAAAATTGAATTTCTTGATGTATAATTAACTAGTGAGCCATCCCATGGTGTTACCTGCCTATTAACAAAAGCTTGCTTTAGGATGATGTTCAGTAAAAGAGCTACAAGTGTGTGTCTGCAGTAAGTTCAAACCTCCCCACCCACCCTTACCATCCAGAGGACCCTGGACTATTCACTCAACTGTCATCATTTTTAAGTCACTGTCCATGGGTTTATGAAATAATAGTTTTAAGCATCTATATTAATGCATGATTATAACACTATGAGATAAAATATACAACATAAATGTTAATTTGTTAGTAAGTTGCACTGATTTATGAAAATTTGGATGTGTTAGAAAATACAGAGCTCTCATTGATTTTTTTTTTTTGCATTACAATTCAGAAATAAAATTTAAAAAGAAAACACAGAGCTCAGGGTCTAATCTGACTCCTGTTTACTGTCTAAGGGATCTTAGTCACATGCCATCTGTACAAGTGTATTTTCTCATTTTAAAAATGAAAATAATATCGGCTCTGCCTGTATCTTAAGAGTGTTGTGAAAATCAAATCAAATAATATATATGGAAGTGCTTTATAGATTATGAAAGACTATAAGATTTTTTTTGGCCTTAGCAGAAGAAGAAAGATTTAAAATGCCAATCAAATAACCAAATGAAAGGAAGAAAAGTTCCAGAAATGTCTCCTTTCCAGACTTCTGTCAATCGTGAAAAAAAGGTTTAGGTCACTGTAGAAGCTTTTCAAAATGCTGCCTTAGAGCATGAAGCCAAGAAAACTTTGATTATTATTTCTTGTTTCAGCCAAGAATATTTTTTAAACCAAATTATAACTTGAAGAAAAAGCAGACAACATATTTGTCTGATAGCTGGATGTTCCTCTTTTGGAAAAGCTTCAGAGAAGTTGTTCTGACCTGTACTCAGAGACATAAATATAAAAGTAAAATCTCTCCTCTTCTGTTTCAGTATCTTTCCTCCTGACCAAAATCTATCTTTAACAGGGAAGTAAGAAGGGATGATGGGAACCGTGGATGCTGGAAGTGTTAGAAATGTAATGGGCATAACAAAGAACAACAATGACTTCTATTATTGTTAGAGGACTAGACACAGAAACAGTTTTCAAAATGTTAAATAACGGAAGGGATGAAAAACAAAGAAAATGATCCTATTGCAAAATGTAGTGGTTTGCAGTATACTGGTTTTAGAGTCAGATACTGAAAGACCCCCCAGATCCCCCAACCCGGAGTGGACCATGCGAAACACTGGATGCAAACCGCAGGAGGGTTTATTCTCACACAGGCGCCTGTGGGTGCACAGCAAAACCTCAGCCGGAGCTTCGGTGACTGGCACACCCGGGCTCGGGGGTACAGAGTTTTTATAGGAAGCAGGGGGCAAGGTTTCAGCCTAGCACAGTAACAGTTATTCTATTGGTTTATCTAAGTTCCTCTAGGTCCAGCCCCTTAGGTCACCTGGGGGGTAAACTTGTTTTTTTCCACTTTATGTTCTCAGAAAAGAAACCCATAAATTGCATCCTATTCTTTTAGTTCCTGTTTTTACTCTATTTGCTCAAGCTTGGCCTTCCCAGGATTATCTATATGGAACATCTGGTGGTGGCATTGTATAGAGCTTGGAGTGTTACATGCAGCTGGGAAGTGCTACGTGCAGTTTGTGGGGTTTTAACATGGGGGTTGTACATGGGAACATCCTGTAGGGCACAGGGGTTAGAATTCCTAATGTTGGGTTTGGGGCCCTGTAGTCCTTCAATACATTTGGAGTCACATCCACTTCTTTCCAGGGTGTATTCAGTCTCACCAATATTTGATTCCTTAATCTGTATATCAGGAAAAAAATAATACTAGAAGATTGGAGTAGCTGTGAAGATTAAATCAGATGTGACATTTTAGGTATGCTTAGCACTGTACCAGGAACAAATTGGGTGCCTGATAACACTAATGCTAGTACAGCTGAGGTGATGGCGATAAATCAGGAAATGTTTTAGTCCCTATGTTAGTTTCCAAAATCTTCTGTAACAAATTGCCACAAATTCTGTGGCTTAAAATAACAGAAATTTATTCGTTCACAGTTCTGGAGGTTACAAATCTTACCTCAAGGTGATGGTAGGGCCTCTTTCTGGACATGTCCCATGCCTTCCTCTTGGTACACCAGCAATCCTTGGTTTTCTTTGGCTTGGAGACTTACCAGTCCAGAATCGACCTCTGTTGTCACATGTTCTGCCTATGTCTATCTCTTCTCATTGTATAAGGATCACTCATATTAGATTAAGGACCCATATACTCCAGTGTGGTCTCATCTTAACCCAGTTACATCTGCAAAGAACCTATTGTCAAATAAGAGAATATTAGTAGGCACCAAGGATCAGGACTGAGATATATTTGAGAGTTAGGGGGAGGACATGATTGAACCTACAACAGTTCCCAAAAAAGAAGATGGAAATGAAGGATATATGGTTAAGCTTATCCCTTAGTCTCATTCTATAAAACCCTAGAATATATTGCATATGATTCTGGAAATTTCCCAACCAAAGCTCTGTTAAATATTGAAAATCATTCATAACAAAGCACAAAATAATAGGAAGTAGAAGATTTGACTAATAAGGAAATTTAACTAAAATAATTATGGTGGACCAAGCTAATCTATACAGAAAGAATAAGAAATTTGGTTTAGTCTGGAAAACAGAGTGAAATGTTATTTTAAAATGATTAAGAGTAACAAATGCAAAGGAATTAAGTGAAAAGATGATTTAGGAAGAGTATCATGGGATTGGTCAGCTGGACAGTTCTAATGATGTTCAGACAGAGGAAATGACAGAAGTACCATTTTTCAGCCATTCAGAATGGGAAACATGCATAATAGCACAGCAAGCTAAAGACATTTGTCAATTCCTCACATTTACTGAACACATTTATATAAAGGGGAATCAAAATACTATATAACTGAGTCTTCTCCACCCCTGTCGTCCAGGTGTGGGACTCTGTAGCACTTCTATCTCCAGGATGCAGAGCTGGATGAGCATAGTACAATAGGGTAATAAACTCTTAGCTTCCTCACGTCACTGTCTTCTAGACCTCACAAGAACACTAGCTCCATATCCTGGTTCCGTCACTGTCACATTATCCTAAGAAAGGAAGTGATAACAATATTTACTCAGGAACTTATTCAAGAAAGTAAGTGAATAATCCCACATTTAAAAAAAACACAGGACAACAGCCACATGATGATTTCTCCATAAGTCATAGCTACCTTATTAGGCTGTAATCTTCATATTCAGTGTCTATCATGGTTTTCTTTATTGTGACCAAGTAGCCAGTTCTTTTACATATCAATCTAGGAACATGATTATACATGCTACATTAACCAATAGAACTACCAAGTGCCCAGCACAGGGCTAGGCTGTACAAGAAATTTTTAAATAAACACAAAGAAACTTTTTTTAAGTGAGATATAGTTGATGATATGGTTTGAATGCTTCCCCCCAAAAGTCATGCATCAGAAACTTAATCCCCAAATTCATATCTTAGTGGTAGTTGGAGGTAGGGCTTTGGGGAGGTAATTAGGATTAGATGAAATCACAAGGGTAGCATTAGTAGTTTGACAGTAAAGGAAGAGAGATTTGGGCTAGCTTTTTCTGTCTCACTCTGTGATGCCCTCCATCAACATATGATGTACTAAATGCCAGCTCCATGTCCTTGGGCTTCCCAGTCTCCAGAACTATTCTTTGTGAATAGAACTTTATTTGGCTCATGATATTTTATTGTAATATTACCCAGTCTTAGATATTTTATTATGACAACAGAAAACAAATTCATGTAATTGACAATAATTACATATAAAGGGTAAAACCTGATAACTTCTTACACATACACACTGTGAAATAGTCATCACAATCAAGTTAATTAACAATGAACCTTCTCCATCTCAGAAAAGTTCAGGATCATTCCCTACCTGGCTGCCATTCTAGCCATGAGGTTAATTTTAACCATTTTTACTTCTGCTTCAATGTAATCTTAAACAATGTTTCCTTTCTGTTGGAAAATCATTCACCTCTTTTCAACAAACAAAGCAATGTGAGAATTTTTTTTGTAAACAATTTTCCTGAGACAATGAACTTAGGTACATGAAGGATAATGAAGTCATTAAGGCAAGGCCAGCTAACTGTCTACCACCCAGAATACCTCCAGAGACTGATCTTTCCATGGTGTAACAAGCTCAAATGTTATAAGGCATATGAGAATATACCTTGTGAAAGCTGTCAATATCATGATGGAGTCATTTATGCCAAGCCTCAAAAAAACAGAATTAGGAAGTTAAGAAGGGAGGACCTGCACACACACACACACACACACACACACACACACACATACACAATAAGAACTATTCCAAAGATCCCCTGAAGGACTCTTATGCACGTGTGCTTGTAACCAAAATTTTGCCAAAGACTTTCATAAGGTCAATGCATAAGAACACTTACTTGTCTTACTGTTTCCACTAATGAAATGACATCATCAACTTCTTCCATAACCCCAAGTATCTAATGTTTCCTTTGTTTCAAAACAAATTATATATGCTTATTTCTTTTTTTAATTGATTTCATTTTTAGATACATGACAGCAGAATGCATTACAATTCTTATTACACATATAGAGCACAAATTTTATATCTCTGTTTGTATATCAAGTATGTTCACACCAATTCATGTCTTCATACGTGCACTTTGGATAGTGATGCCCATCAATTCCACCATCATTGCTAACCCCATGGCCCCTCCCTTTCCCTTCTACCCCTCTGCCCTATCTAGAGTTCATCTATTCCTCCCATGCTCCCCCTCCCTACCCCATTATGAGTCAGTCACCTTATATCAGAGAAAACATTGGGCATTTGTTTTTTGGGGATTGGCTAACTTCACTTAGCATTATCTTCTTCAATGCCATCCATTTACCTGCAAATGCCATGATTTTATTCTCTTTTATTGCTAAGTAATATTCTATTGTGTATATATGCCACATTTTTTTATCCATTCATCCTCTGAAGGGCATCTAGGTTGGTTCCACAGTTTAGCTATTGTGAATTGTGCTGCTATAAACATTGATATGGCTGTGTCCTTATAGTATGCTGTTTTTAAGTTCTTTGGATATAAACCAAGCAGAGGAATAGCTGGTTCAAATGGTGGTTCCATTCCCAGTTTTCCAAGGAATCTCCATACTGCTTTCCATATTGTCTGCACCAATTTGCAGTCCCACCAGCAATGTATGAGTGTACCTTCCCCCCACACACACATCCTCGCCAACACTTATTGTTGTTTGTCTTCATAATAGCTGCCATTATGACTGGAGTGAGGTGATATCTTAGAGTAGTTTTGATTTGCATTTCTCTAATTGCTAGAGATAATGAGCATTTTTTCATATATTTGTTGATTGATTGTATATCCTCTTCTAAGAAGTGTCTGTTCATGTCCTTAGCCCATTTATTGATTGGGTTATTATTTCTTTTGCCTGTTAAAAGTTTCCTTTTAACTACCTTGGATATGTCGATGATAGTATGTATATGTAGTCCAGATAGTAATCCTCTGCTGCTCCTGAATAAACTCAGTATTCCTTAAACAGTCTCTGTCATTTAGTTTGACAACACTTGGGAAGGAAATATGAGGGAGAGCAAGCACATTGTCACTCAAAAAAAAAAAAAAAAACTAAGTCAGGGATAACAAGTCTCACCTTCATATGCAGACCTCCATTTCAGTACTAGGCAGTACAAGCTTTAGATTTGATTCTTAATTTTCCACTATGAATGCTTTTTGACCTTGGGCAAATTGCTGACTTTTTCATAGTCACTTTTTCCTCAAATGAAAACAGACATGATATACTTCACAGCATCTTTTAAAATATATATATATTAAGTAAACAGTAGAGGAGGGATTGTTTTTCGAAAATTCCAAACTAATCATGAAAAAAAATTTTTTAAATGATAGAGATATTGGGATTGAGACAATTTCCTAAAACAAAACTTACTTTCTACTTCTGCCTTCAATAAAAAGGGAAAATATGAATAAAATCAGGAGCACCTCTCTAACTTTTAACACTTTCCAACAAGTAAAATTCCTTTGAAGAACCACCCAAATAACCTGACAAAATGACTTTACATTTTTTTCTCAGCTCCTTGAAAAACAATAACATGAATCTGGTTGCATAAAATAACTGTCTCAGTTTGAATGAAACTAGAAATAGAACAATACAGTTAATTCTATTCTCTGTATAGAATAATGGAAGTCTGCTGACTTCTAAAATGCTGCAGAGTGATTTGTGCATAATACTAATTTGAGCGAACTAAATATATTTCAGCAAAGTACACAAAAAAGATTAATATTTTCCTAAATTTCCTAAGTCTCCCGAGATTTTCATAAAAAATTACAATGCTTTACCATTTTTTTAAAGTACTGCAATTTAAAAGATAGATTTGTTAAGCAAATACCATTTCTCCTCTTTTTTCCATACTTCTCACTTTTCTTTCCAAATCTAATTCATGTTGAGAAACTAGAATATATCTTCCCTTATATTTTAAAGATGAAAAACATCATAAAAACATATGTATCCACATATATCCACATACATACACATGCATATTTACATGCCCTCAATTAGATCATATAATTACATTTAGTGGTGAGACCCCTCCCCCCCCCACATACACACACAAATGGAAGTCATGTCAACCCCTAATTTTTTTCTTAATTTTTTCAAACTTATTAATGGACATGGTGAATAAAATATTACATAGTGCTGAAATTTTAATGAAAAACAGTATTTCCTATCCCACTCTTCTCTAATCTCCAAGCGTGCTGGCAAAAGTGACTTTTTTTTTTCTCTAATTTACTTCCAAATTTCCAAATACTATGCTTCTATTATTATTTTTTGATTTGTTAATTTTAGATATCATTAATTAATGACTCTGGTTATAAGTGATGGGGGTTCATTTTCTTATTCCCAAGTCCTCCATTCTTTCCCTCCTTACCAAATAGTATATAGTTATTTCTTTAAAATTGACCATTATAATTATATGACTATTTTTCTACCAAGCAATGTAGTATGAATATTTTACATATCTTGTAGTCTCTCGGATTTTGTTTTCTCAAGACTTTCTGACTTTCTTTTTTTTTTCTGTTGTTTTTTTCCTCTTTATCTCCCCTGTCACCCACTCTTTCTTTTTGTTTTGTTTTGTTTCTTCCTCTTAACATAAAATTCTGTCCAACCACCACAACACATCTGCTACTATTGTGTTGACTGCTTCTTTTTCTTGGAAACTCACCTCCTGGGATTCCCTGTTATGGTTTGGATGTGAGATGTCTCCCCAAAGCTTAGGTGTGAGACAATGCAAGAAGGTTTACAGGAAAGATGACTGGGTTGAGACAGCCTTAATCCAATCAGTGAATTAATCCCCTGATGGGATTCACTAAGTAGTAACAGAAGGTGGGTAGGGTGTGGCTGGAGGAGGTGGGTCATTAGGGGCATGGCTGTGGGGTATATATTTGGTATGTGCCAAGTGGAGTCACTCTCTGCTTCCTGATCATCACATGAGCTGCTTTCCTCTACCACGCTCTTCCACCATGATGTTCAGCCTCACCTTGAGCCCCTAGGAATGGAGCCTGCTGTCTATGGACTGAGACCTCTGAAACTGTGAGCCCCCAAATAAATTTTTCCTTCTCTAAAATTGTTCATGTCAGGTCTTTTAGTCACAGCAGTAAAAAAGCTGACTTAAACACTATCCTTTATTCTACTCAATCCTTTGGGTCATTAGGTTGATGCACAGTTACATTCCTGGGACTTGCTTTCATCTCTCTCATGGATTTATCCATTGTTTTCTGAATTTTTTTTTCCTGTTCCTCTCTTGCTTTATCTATTTTATTTTTCTGCAGTGCACCCTCAAATATTATTTCCTCAGAAAGAGCACTTGGAACTTTAATTTGAATACTTGCCTCCTGAAAATCTCTCTCACACCTTATTAATTGCCTGGCTGGTTGGAGAATTCTAAATGGAATATTATTTCCCTTGTACTTGTGAATGCTTTGCTCCATGATTTGTAGCCCATACTTGATAAATGCTGAGATATCAGAAGCACTCTCATTCTCAGTCTTTTCTAGTTGACCTCATTTACTCCATTTAAATTTTAGTCAATGCTTTAAAATTTCAACTAAGTTCCTTGGTGCACTTTTTTAAAAAAAAATTGTTATCATAAATACTTGTGTGGGCCCTTTTGGGCCTGAGGGGCCCAAAAGGATCTCTCCTGAAGGTAGTTTGTAAAGATTTTGTTTTCTTCCTGCCCTGGGGCCATGTATTGATGAAAAAACACATCTCCCTCAAGACACTGTAGATCCACCTGTTGGAAGATCATCATAATGACCTGATTTGGTAAAATAAGGCATTTTACAGAGTTTGCTGAAAACTGTCATGATAAGTACGAAAGGCTGTAATGTAAATGGTGGTTCCTGTCTGAACAGTGCCCATCCGGATCAAATTACATGACAGTCTCACTGCTGGTATTTTGGATTTAGGGCTTCTGGACAGGGTACAGATTTTCAGTTAATTTTCCATTTAAAACCCACATCCAATGCTTTCCTCTGATGAATCTCCAGGTCCCACACTTCTGCTACCCAAATTTTTTAGGGAAGTAACTTTTGTTCTTCTAACTAAAGAACAGAAACCCAGTGCTAATGTCCTGATGGTCCAAGCAGGGGGAGATGAGAAGGATCTGACTATTTTGCTTTCTGGTTTTCAGCCAGATACTCTGTTCTCACACCCACCAACACCTGTCCTGTAATCTCCTCTGTCCCCAGTTTCTAAATGTCCAGTCTATGACTGTGGGGGAAACATTTTATTTCTTTAAAAAGTACATGTCCCTGCATAAATTTCAGGCTGTGGCTCTCTCCAGCTTTCTCTATCACTGATACTTGTTATGAGTTAGTTCTGAAAAGCTCCTCAATCATCAAAGCCAGCCTTAGCAAAAGAAAGGTGCTCAGCAACTCAGTGAGACCCTGTCTCTAAATAAAATACAAAATAGGGCTAGGGATGTAGTTCAGTAGCCAAGTGTCACAGTTCTATCCCCTATACCAAAAAAAAAAAAAAAAAAAAGTCCCTCAAAAAACTCTTGTGTTGACAGCATGGTCCCCAATGCATCAAGGTTCAGAGATAGTGCTTTAAGGCAATGATTAGATCAGGAAGGCTTTGACCTCATCAGGGGATTGAGTCATCCAATGTATTAATCCATAGATAGCTAAATAGATTACTGGGGGCTGGGACCTAAATGGAGAGTCTAGGTCAATGGGGGCATGCCCTGGAAAGTTTATCTTCCCCCAGATCCTTCTTTTCCCTCTGTTTCCCAGCTGCCATGAGCGAAGGTTTTCTCCACTACACATTTCCACCATGATTTCTGCCTCACCTCAGGCATGATCAATGGAGTCAGCTAAATATGGACTGAGACCTCTGAAACAGAGTGCCCAAAATAAACTTTTCTTCCTCTAAGTTGTTCTTGTGAGGTATTCTGGTGACAGTGACACAAAACTGACGAACACGATACTCCTCTACCTTATATCAGTCCAAAAAATTGTTAAAATGTCTGTATGACTTCCTTCTCCTGTTCTATTTGTCTATTCTTATGGGTTGTTTGGTTTTTTTTCATCTTTTACTCTCATATTAGTGAGAGCTGAGAAGAGCAAAAAGAGATAAACATGTGATCAGTGCACTTTCTTAAACCAGAAAATATCACCCATGACTTTTAGAAGAGTAGTTAATAACAAAATAAATGCACAGATGGTGAACTCAAGAACAGTAACAAGCCTAAAACCATTCACTGTGTACATGTTGCACGCCAGGCCCACCATGCACAAGATCTCATCTGGTTATCACATGACTGAGGAATACATGAGGCATATATTCTTATTTATATTTTAAGATGAAGAGGCTAGAGTTACAGGATAGTAAATAGTAAACAAATAGTAAATGGTAAACAGAAATCTATGTGTAGGTCTCTCAAACGCCAAATTTGATGTATACTCCACTAAACCACACTGCCTCTTCTTTCTGGAATATTCTGATGTCACTATAAACTTAATCCAAATTTTGTGTCAGTTTTCAATACTTTAAAATAAAAACTGAAATTTTGAAGACTAACCATGAGATACTGAATAAGCCATAACAAAATAGTTTAAAATGACCCCCAAAATCTATTTCAACTTTTCCCCCTATACTCAGAAAGAAAAATAAGTCCAAATGATTTTTAGCTAAAAGGTTAAGACAGTGTTTTCAGTTTAATCTTTCATAACAAGAAAACTTAACTATCCAAGAGCCCTGATACGAAGGTCTAGCTATAATTTTATAGTTTGTGATTTTTTAAAAGCATGATTGAACATCCAAGCAAAAAATTATTGTAGCTAACATAAAACATGAACAAGTAATGCAAGTTTTGTTAATTGTTAAGGCTTCTTTTTCCTTCAACTCCAATGCTAGCGTGAAAAGCTTCAAAACCTTCTAGATAATGTTGATTCATATGAAACTAGCAGTATTGTAGGGTAACATAATAGTGTAACTCCATTCTGATAATTTTTTGTCGGTGAATTTTGTCTTCTATTGAATCTATTTTTTTTTTTTGCACAGATCCAAAGGCAGAGGCATTATGCCAACATGCTAACATCTACCTAGAACAATTTCTGACATATACTAGGTGCTGAATAAATGTTTGGGGGTGAATAATGGATTTCAGAACATATACTAGCCAGAGAATTAACAAATATTCTTCAAAATTTCATAGATACCTAGAACCTCCAGTCAACTACTGTTTAATTTTAATGGACTTTTTTTTTTTAGCAAAATAACAAGCTTACAAACCAATACAAAAGAAAGAGGAGAAGGCCTAGGAGTGATGGCATACACTTGAAAGCTCATCAAAATTAGTATCTTGACCTTCTGTCCTGAAGTGGTTAAATGGAAAATGGAGTAGCTTTCTTATATGCTCACAAAGGCTGATCTTAAGAAGGGCCACAGGTAAGGCAACTACCAAATTGAACCTGAAATGAGCATTAGTGCTTTATAAATTATCCATCATCTGCAGATGAAGTTTTCAGAGGGATAGGAATAATGAAGCTGAGAACCTCATAAAGAAACCTATGACATCATATACCTTTCCCCACTATACAAACAAGGAAACCAAGCCACTGAGAGGTTAAGTAGCTGCAGAGCTAATAAGTGGCACACTCTGGATTCCACCACAGGAAGACTCACTCACTCTGTTTACTCCAGGGTCTGTCAACTCATGTGACTGAAGCTCAAGGTGCCCCAGAGGATGGTGGGAGATAGCGAAAAAAGTGGGATGGAATGAAAGATGGCTTGGACTTCGGGTTTATAATTAATTCCACATGAAAGGGCTAGCTCAAGAGAGATTCTTGAACAAGTGGGAAGCCCCAGGACACACTGAGTCACCAGCTCGGTGCAGCATTAATAAACTGAACAGAAGTATGCTCCATTGGTTGGGTCAAATCCATGTTGTTTCCCTGAATTTCTGGAACCCTTGATTTTCCCGTTTTCCTGCATGGGTAGTAGAAGCTTGGGAGATTACAGTATGATGAGAACTGAAAAATTCAGCCTGGTTTCTGTTTAAAATGCATAAGGCTGCAGGAGAACATTACTTTCACCCTAACAACTAGGGGAAAAGTCAGATAATGTACAAAGACATAATTTTTCTTGAGCCCAAGAGAGAGCTGAGGTTACCAAGCACCATATGAAATACAAAGGGTGACAAGCTCCACTGGGGATAAACAAGATGTGAGACTGCTTCACCTTTGGCAGATATTAAGAGGGAGTATTAAACACCATAGGAGAAGGTAAGGAAAAAAAACCACCCAAAATGAGTGATTTCTGAAAGATCAAACGTGGGCTAGAAGGGACCAATTTAGAATCACTGGAAGCTCCACATTCAGGGAAATCTGGTCTTTTCTACAGCCCCACCCCAACATTGACCCCCCCCCCCCGCAGAAAAAAAGTCATGGAGCCATGAGATGGCCCCACCATCCTTCCTACAACCATGAAACTTCCCACTTCACCAGACCCTTCTCAAAGAAGCATAACTTTTAGTGGTATGGGAAGGGATAGGAAACATTCTCATCCCCCAGTTTCCAGCAAAACTCAGTGTTTCTCAGAAAAGGGAGAAGGCTGCAATGGTCATGCATCATTATCTGAGGGCGGGAATGTGAAAAATCTACTGAGAGAAATAGCCAGTTTCAAAGCCTCTGTAGAAAAAGCAGCAAGAATCATAGTGCTCCTAATAATTCTAGCATCAAATCCCAAAGACCCTTCATCATTTTTTGAAAACTCTACTCCAAATACCTGTGGCTCTTCTCAGACCTCAATTACTTGTGATTATTTGTTGAAGAACAGTTTGTGGAAATATTAGTGGAAAACCAGCATTTCTTGATATTTTGACATAAATATGTCAAATAAACTGCAGTCTTATGTACATAATTTCATTTCTGGTTGAAGATAAAATTGGTTGTGAATTTGAGAAATAGCCAAACAGAGAAGGCATTCACTTGCAGTGAGATGGTATTTAATCCAGATTCCCTTATTATCCATTAGGTGCATCCAAGTCACAACGTCCAACCTTGAGAGGGAAGAACATTAAGTTGTTTGTCTTCACTGGCCACCAATACCAGAATGTCCCCCTGCGTTGAGGGAGGGCATTCAGGGATGGCTTCTCTGTGACCATCCTAAGAACTTGGAATTTCCCTGTATAGTCTTGTCTCCATTGATGTGGTTGTAAATGTCAAGCTGATAAATTAGCATTCCATATAAATGTGAATTCATATAATAGTAAGTACATATTGTTATTCATGATGAGAACTCACCCGCATAGTAATTCTCAATGAATACAAGAAAGTACAATTTTTTGAGACATGTCAAATGAATCCTGTTTCTGCCTAGTTCTTCAGAATTATGAAGAACTCTCAATCTAAATCAACAGCTGATTCATTGAATGACCTGCAGCTAAATTCTGATTAATGACCTCTAATTACTAGGAAGCATTTTGAAAATATGAAGAGAGCTGTATAAATGTTAAGGGTATTATCTTCAAAAGTCTTTCCAGTGCTTTCTACAGACAAGGCAAACAGCTCTTTGTTCCCATCTGCCTTTGTTTTTATTTTCTCTCACCATGAGCAACTCATTCTCTTGTAATCTTATTTTCTCATTTTTTTCAACTCAGAACTAATTCTATCTAGGGCCAGAGAAGTGTACGCTATCTCTGCACTCTACACTATAGGACACCTGTTTTGACAGGTTGCCAAGCCATGGGTTGTGCTTAGGGAAAATACATAAAACATATAATTCATTAGAGAAAGCAAGAGATTGCCCACAAATGGTATTATCTGCCGACAGGTAGTCAACCACCTTCTCTCTCTCCTGGTGGAAACCATATGAGATGCCGCACAAAAAGGAAAAGACAAAATCATAAGCAAGGCAGAAAATAAGTTGCAAGCTCTAAATATAAAAATTGACATTCTAAATCACAAGACTGTGAATGTGACTGTCTAAGGTGAGTTCTTGCCCCATGTGTCACCCTGGGAAGCAGATATGAGTACCCCTCTCTACTCTCACCTGTGACTCATGTTGACTCTTTGACCCAGATGCAGAGAGAGAAAGAGCTTTTCAGGCTTCCTCAGAAGAACCCATCATGCTGCCCTCGAAATGAGTACAAAATGTGAATTTCCCTCATGATTATTCTTTGGGGGAGTCTAAAAGCAGAAGCTGAGAAAAGGGAACTGGCAGAGCCCAGACAACAACCAGCTTAAAATTCATGGAGCACACCTCTGCTGCCCAGGCCTCCGAAAACTGTGCTGCCCCTGAACTTCCTCTCTGAACTGCTCCCTCCTTTGGCACTTATGAACTCCTTTCCTTTCTCTCTGTTCTCCACACCCTCCCCATCCCCATCCATCTCCAAAGCCACTGAAATATTCCCTCTGGTCTTCCACCTTGTATGAAGACTATCTTTCACTAACTGGGCATGCCCCTTGGCTCTCACTCCCAAGCAATTTATTGACCTTCTTTTTCCAAAAGAAAGTGTTCCCTCCTAGAAAAATTCTGGATATAAAACCTTTCTTTATCTTATTAAACTTTTACTTTTTACCTAGACTATCTTGGGTATAGGTGGATATATCCTAGCTAGACTAACGAAAATGCAACAGTACAACATAATATTTTTTATTAAAAAGACTTTATTTCTGCTTTCAATATCCTCTTTCCCCTTTCTAATCACCAAAATTTCCTAGTAGGATGGGGAAAAAAATCACTATGGATTAAAGCCTAGGCTGAGCTAAAAAAACAAGTGGCTCTGGGAGCCACTTCAAAATCCAGTCCTTGACTTCTAAAGAGTCTATTTTAAAGACGCGCTTTCCATCTGTGGACTTTCAAGGAGAGTGCTATAATGTTGGTTTCAGAGAGTCATTTTGGAAGAGTACTATTCTGTGAAGCAAGGGCTGGGTATTATTACCAAATTGTTATTCCAGCATTCTGGTGGGCAGCATGAATCACATTTATTTGATAGTTTTCAGACCAGATGGGAAATAACCCACAAGTCCTTTATTTCCACTTGTGCATCGCTCCACTTGGCCTCAACAATGGATCCTCAGTTGGCCCCAGTGTTACACACACACATACAAAAAAAAAAAAAAAAATGCCTAGAAAAACCAGCATGTGGCACGCATTCATGGCAGACTCAGAGCCGGTAATGTCTATGGCATTTGTCCCTAGTTTCCTCCACCTCCTCAGCTGGGTTCACTCCACCCCTCCCAGCCATCTCTCCAGCTCTGCACATGTTTCTAAATATCTCCACTCCTCAATTTCCCCATCCATTAAGTAGACACTACTATTACATTCATGGGTGTGTTAGTCAGTTTTGTGTTGCTGTGACCAAAATATCCAACAAAACAACTCGGAGAAGAAAAAGTTTATTTTAAGCTTACAATTCCAGAGGGTTGAGTCCATGGTAAGCCTGAGTCCATGGTTCTGGGTCCGAGGTAAGGTAGAACATTATGGTGGAAAACTACTGCTCCATTTATGGCGGCTAGGAAGCAGAGAGAGAGGAAGAGAGAAGAGAGGAAGGAGCCACAGGGAAGATGTACCCTTCCAGGGCATGCCCCCAGTCCATTCAAACTAGGATGGACTGAATAGGTTACATGGCTCATAATCTAATTATTTCACCTGCAAACATTCCTTCATTAACACAGGAACTTTGGGAGGCATAATAATAATATGGTTATATTAAAAATTAAAATGTCAACATGTATATAAAATGTATTTAACACAGATTCCCACCACCACCAATACTCAATGAATAAAAAAAATGGTGTTACTGCTGTGGTTGATATCAACTGAACCCTCCCAGACCAAATTACAGAGTAAAAGAAGCCATGGAGGAATCTGTTCCACCAACTCTTCTCCATATCCCTTGAGAGAGCAATGGCTATGTCCCCACCCTCACTGTCTCCTCCCTAGCCCTAACAATCATAATCAAGTGCTTAGCCTATCACTCTGAAGAATGACTGCCCCTGCTACCAGTTTAAAGAATTACAGACAACCCATGAGCACTACAGCACTGTCCTGACTTCTCCCACTTAGTTCTAAACCAATGGGTAACACCATAAGCCAGGAAGAAGCTATTTTCAGATAAAATTCTGCCAAGTAACCAGTTTCCCTAGTTGCACTCATTCAATTCCTTGTTGGCATCCAAGACCCAGGTGTCTGTGTAACAAAACCAAGACAGCTCTCTTTAGGTCAAGTGTTCTAAAAGTTGACTTGTTATAATCCACATCTCTGACATACACATTTTCCTATTTATAGTTATACGTGAAATTCACAAGGTATGGAGAATTTTTTTAGTTAATAATTTCTCCTTAGAATGACATTGAATATAATTCTCAAAACACTATTTTTTAATCTGCTACAAGTTAAATTCTTATCTAATAACTCACTTAGTTCTTGTCCCTATCCAATGGAGATTTTTTTTTTAAATCAGGGATTGAACCCAGGGGTGCTTAACCCTGAGCCACATCCCCAGCCCTTTTTTATATTTTATTTTGAGAACAGGGTCTCACTAAGTTGCTGAGGCTGGCTTTGAACCTGCAATCCTCCTGCCTCAGTTTTGCAAACGGCTGGGATTACAGATGTGTGCCACTGCATCCAGCAAAAAATTTCATTTCTTAATCCCATGTGTTTATTACTAAGTCAGTCTTTATATAAGCCTTGACTTGAATTACTGAGTTTATGAATTGATTTCATATGTGAATATAGTGAACTGCTGCAGAAAGTTGGGTGTAAATATGAGTTCATCTCTCTTTACTAGTTTATACCAAAGCCTTCTCAGGACTCTTCTTATCAGGGAAGCTGGTGCCTTCTTAGGGTTCTCCCCTCCTCTTGAATAGACCAAGAACTCTGGGGAGCATTGAACTAAGAGATCAGTCCAGCTTCTTCACTCAAATGTGGACAGCTAGAAAACCAGCAGACTGTGACCAATGCTTGTCCCTGGTCTCCTAAAGATTCTAAATTCACCTGGATCACATTGCTGTAGGAGGGAAGGTGAACAACTAATTGCAGAAGGCAGTTTCATCCATGTATTCATTCAGTATCCACTGAGTGCCTCCAGCAAAGGGCGATACCTTTGTCCCTTTGATAAGAGGGCAGTGTTATCCCTGCCCTCCAGGTACTGTACTCTGAAGACAAGCAGAGCCCTGACTTCGGAGACCTCAGTCACCAAAAAGTAGCCAAGACAACACTTGTAGGAGAAAGTCACCTTTGATCTCATGTCCTTTTCCTCTGATGTTATTCTGACACTTTTCTGAGATTCTTTTTAATTTGCTTAATTTATTTTTTATTTTTAGTTTTAAGAATCAGGATTCTTAAAACACACACACACACACACACACACACACACACACACACACACATACACCTGCCAAATGCAAGTTTATGGTATTGTCCATGTCATTTGAAAAAGAAATATTGTCAACTGTAGAGAAACATTTGGAAGCTTCAAATTCCTGCAGGTACCCACTGGCCCTACTTTAGCAAAGCCTTCAGTTACCCACATGGTATTATCGCTCAGAGCTTGTTCTATCGCAGACTCAAGAAATAACAGTAGGAGACTGACAACATCTTCCTCAGGGAGGCTGAGGTAAAGAGGTGGCAGGGACTATCTGCAATCCCATGGCCCAGTTAGAATGTAATTTCATGCCCATATGGCTTCAAATTCAGAATCTAATTTTATTCAAACAACCAATCGGCACTGCTAAGCAGAGCAATGGTGTGAAGGGTAATTACAGTGAAAGACAGCAGCTCACCATGGGCCCTGGAAGCTCAGGAAAATTGGGACAATTCTGCTCACCTGCTTAAGCGTACCCATGGTCCTGGGGGATGTGGCAGGAGCCGGCGAAGATGGTCAGTCCTAAGAGTGACTTTCCATACCTGTGACTCCACGACTTGGAAGGAAAGATTGGGGAAAGACCTTGAGGCTTTCCTCTTGGCTGCTCCAGTTCTGCATTAGTCTCTGCAGGAGCCAAAGAGCAGCAGAGAACCTGCGCAGCAGAAAGCAGGCCCATGAATGCATCTATTTCGCCAGCTCAGCACAGCAACATGACTAGAAATAAATATATTTGGCAAGCAGTATAACAACTGTGGTTACCACATAGGGAACACAGTGGTGCTCGAGCAACACGAATAAATTATTTGGACTACAAAAATCAAGAGTCGTAACTGCAAAGAGACTGGTTGTTTGAAAATGGATAGTGGCAGTGAATGAGGTGAACTGAACAGCTCCTCGTTTAGAGTACAGGATAAGGATTTTTATTTTCTGAAAAGCTTTGAAGAAGTAGAACATCAGGAAGTCCAAGGGCTTTGCTCTCTGCCCATATCCAGATGGGGTAGTTGCCAGCAGACACCTGGGTCCTGGGCTGAGGCACAGAAAGGAGATTAAAGGCCTCTGGCTCTGAATCTGGAATTAAGCTTTTGCATGCAAGATGCAATGCATTTAGCAACTTTATTTCTTCAGAACATTTGCTTTCCATTTCACATTAGCGCCTGTATTCTCATCAAACTCTGCCATCTCTCTTTGAGAGGCAGAATTCACACATGGAGTGAAGGGAGATTCAGCAAGGCATATTGATGGACAGAAGCCAAATCAATAGATGTTTGGAGTTCAAAACCTACAACCTGAAGAAGCTGGGATATGTGGGGAAACAGAATGTGTGAGGGAGCGCATGTATGTATGTGTGAATATAACTATGTATGCCCCCACTTGTTTTATTGGAGCAAGAGAGACACATCCATTCAGATCACCGATCAAGTGTCAAAACTTTCTACAAGCAATGACATTACTCCGCTCTTTTTACATGAAACTACCTGTGCATCCTTTGGTTTTCAGAGTGGGAAATTATAGAGGCTCTTCAAATGATTCACTATCCCCAGTGTGTGTGTGTGTGTGTGTGTGTGTGTGTGTGTGTGTGTTTATTTTATGGCACTGATTATTGAAGCCAGGACCTCACACATGCTAAGCAAGCACTCTACCAGTAAGCTATGTCCCCAGAACTTCCCTCACCACCCCCTTTATTTCCTTCTTTTTTATCTCTTAGTTTTGAGACAAGGTCTCTCTAAAATGACCATACTGGCCTTGAGCTTGTGGTCCTCCTGCCTCAGCCTCCCAAGTAGCTGAGATTAGAGACATTGCCACCATGTCTGAACTGCAAGTCTTGTTTATTTTTTGTTTTATTTTTTTTCAAAACTATTTCTTTTCTTTGGAACTGATTCTGCTCTTTACTGGGGACATTTTGTTTTTATTACTGTTCCCAAAAATGAACTACTCTCTAGAATCCCCATTATCCACTTGTCTCTCTCTCTCTTTTTGAAATTTCACTTTCTTATAGTGATTTGAAAGTCAACAGTTTCCTGACTTTTCCACACCCTGACTCTCTTTAAGAGCTTGACTCTGACATCTACTCATTGCTGTGAGACACATGATACGAGTTACCTTGAATCCTCCAAATAGGACAATATAGCAAAGTGATTAAGAAAATAGGCTTTCAAATCAGCTCATATGCCAGTTTCTTCTTTCGCTAGTTGTGTGTCTGTGAATAAGTAACTTCATTTTTCTGTGCCTCCATTCCTTTATCTGTAAAATGGGAACAATACCAGTACCTACCTCTTCAAGTTTTTGTGATAATCCAATGAGTTAATGTGATACAATTTAAGATGCTTTAAAGAGTCAGACACATAGAATTGTTCATTAAATTCTACCTTTTATTAACATGACAACTTTGCAAGGTGTATGCTATTTCAATATCCTGAGTGAGGAAGCTAAGCCTGGAGAAGATATAAAGTCACACAGAATACGTGGCAATGCTATATTTTAAACTCAGAAATGTCATTCTCCAGAGCCAATGATCTTGTCATGACTCATGCTGACCCCAGTTCCCCCATACAACGAGGCATTTGTTCTAAGCCTTGACCAACTTCTGGGCATAATTGAAAGGAAAGCAAAGTCATAGCAACCATTGAGGACAGTAGTTATGGCCGAGAACTCTGTGTTTCTTTGCTGTAGTACCAGCACTCGCATTACCACAAGCCTCTCCAAAAGAGAAAGGAGTCTCTTCTCATGGCTTCTGCATGCAAGATGTGGAGGGAAAAGGAACAAACTCAGAAAAATGAGCCAGGAAGGGAAGACACATGGAGAAAGAAACTTCTGATTTTCTCAAGAGAAAAAAATGTCTTATACTTTAATCTTAAAAAAAAAAAAAAACTATGCCGTTCCTTTTCTTCATTTTGTTTTACATCTGATTTTTTTCTGAAAATTTAGAAGAATTTTTTCCTAGAGGTTACATGCATATCTATAACTTTGCATAATAACCCTTTAACCTTCTCTTGAATTGTCATAGGCTATGAATCATCCCTTTAGAGCTTGTGTTGCAGGAGTCCCATTTAATAAATCTTTGCCTACTCAGACTCATAATATAAATTATTTTGCATTGTCTATTGATTCTGCACAATGATCAAAGCCAAAATAAGTGCTGCAGGCCAGCCATGGCTGTGTGCGTGAACTATGAGCATGAGTACATGAAGAGACTGGACTGACATTGCCTCTCTCTTTGGGCTGGTGACATATGTGTCCTTTTCCCTCGCTCTGCCTATGATCCCCACACAGCACCTGAGATGGGTGTGGCCTTCCAAGATGTCAGACAATCTGCTGACCCCAAGACATCATGAAGCTAGATTCAACCCCCTGAAACCTGACCCCTTGCCTCATTGGGGCGTCTTCCCCTCCATAAAATGGGCTTCAGAATGTGCTCCTCCCTCTTTTGTCTGCCTCCCTTGTCTCCCAGGTAGGAGCCGGAGCAGAGAAGCCATCACTGAAGAACCCCAAGATAAAGGTATCTCCTCTGTCTTGGTGTGATTATTTCATGCCAACCCAATCGCCTGGAGTGACCCTGACTGATGGAGTCTCATGTCGTGGCAATGAGAACACATCTTCTCTTCTCTCTTTGCTCCCTGTGTTTTGCCTGTTCCCTGTTTGCCTTGGTAATGTCAGACAAGTATCTGGTATCTTTATCCAGTGGATCACCAAGGGCAAGGCTGGAGATGTCCATGCCCAATGCCAACAATACGAAAATATGCTGTTCTTTAAAAAATTTTTAAACTATAATAAAGTCAACTATAAGTCAGTCTGGTCACCACCACCATACGCCAATGACACAGCATCAGGTATAAAATACTAGACTCTTCCTTACCATGGCAGGCCACTCTCCCTAACACCTTTCATTCCCACTGCACCTTGTCATTGTATGTCTTGACTGGTTGTTTTATGAGCTTGACCTACTATCTCCTAACATTCCACTGTACAAGATGAGAACATCAGAGTAGTAATAAGCCAGTCTTCTTTCTCTTGGTCCCTTTCCAATATTTCTCAGAGTTGGAAACCTTTGTGTTATGTTCCACAGCGATAATCCTCATATTGATGTTTTTTGCAATCATGAAGATTCAGTGCCTTCCACAAATAATTTTCCTATTCTTTAATATAATTTCCTAATTGGCTGAAGTTTAAACTTTGATAGTTTTTTTTTAATCTGTTCCTGATTTTTGTCTGCAATGTATTCTTTAATCAGCATACTGTTTCTTTTCTTCTCCCAATGACTTTGACAATGTCTGAACTGATTTTTTTTCTTTTTAATTTTTATCCATGAGTGAAGTAAATTCTTCATGAACCAATTGTATACACGTGGATCATGTAAGGAAGAAGCCAGGACAGGGTTCCTGAATGGCAGGATTTTTTCCAGTATCTCAAATTTATGTCTGTGAGTTCTGTGAGAATTTACTGTTCCCATATTAGTGACTGTTGTGTTTGGGGTAAAAATGGGAGTTCATAACCCACTTGAATCAAATGTATGAAAGATGATATGTCATGAGCTTTGTAATGTTTTGAACAACCAATAAAAAAAAAAAAAAAGAATTTACTGTTCCCCGGGGCATGAAGTTAGTCAGTGGTAGGGAGGTTTAGAGAGAAAAGGTCTGACAGTCCCACCATGTCCATAAGAATGGCCTGTGAATTGTGTTGCCAATATAAATCTCCATTTGGCCCCTCTCCTCACCTCTCAGAAAAAAACCTACCTGAGGAAAAACTTCCATGACAACCAATAGACCTTGTTCCCAATTTTCAAAACAGGACTTCAGCTTTGCTTTTCTAGTTAAGGCCCATACCTTTAAAAAGCACACTGATTTGGGGGTTTACCCATGTACATACTAAGCCCCCTATTCCTATGTTTGATCACCAACATCATTGTACCGCTTCACCTGCTCTGTTGTTCATAATTTATGCTATCTCTCCCTTTTAATGGAGACAAATACAATCTTTTCATTTCTCATTATTTTTTTTTGTTGCTTTTGAGTAATTCCAAGGGAGAGGCAGAAAAGGCTGACTTGACGCTACCATCTTCAAAATGGAAGTATAGGATCTTCTTTTAAAAGAATTATATATATATGTATACAGAATGTTGTCTATATAGGTTTTTAAATGCCCTGTCATCAAAGCCTTGCCCATTTTCTATTAAAAAAAAAAGATTCAATTTTGCAACTAAAATAGCATTTAGAGCAATAAAAAGAAAGGAGAAAAAGGAGGAAATTCAGCTTTCCAGGGAAAATCTGTGCTTCATAAAAAAAAAAAAATAATAAACCCTACAAACTCTTAGGCTATGTTTTGCTTTTCATGCTGGTTACCATTTCTATCAGGAAATCCAAGACCCGCTACTTTGGTTGGCACAGATTGTTATCAAGGAGTTCATTTTACTTTAGTCCTAGAGAATTATCATTATGACAGATGCTACAGATCAATAACAATTGCCATAATTTTAAAAACTATCTGGTAATAACAACAAAATGGTGGCTTATCCTATCATTGGTATTGGGTATATTTATATTTTTATTTTAAAATAAAGTTACAAAATGAAAGCACAGAAGAGTTCAACAGGAGAAGAGAACCAACTTACGATAGTCAGCTTTTTTTTTATTTGTGGGTGGCAGGAAGACTGGTGAGACAAGAGAATTTTCCCTGTTGAAAGCATCACAGAATCAACTGTCACATTTGACATTAAAGTTAATTGTGGATAAACTGAATCTTCTGACAGATTTTCTGCAGCCAATAATTTAGTAAAAGTGCTCTGCTTTAGAAAGCCAGGAATGTCAGCTAAAGGTCAGCTCCCAGGGCATTAAAATACCCCCTTTCTGTAACAGGATGTTAAAATTGCACTCTTCTTGCTTCAGTCTAAAACTGGAGAAAGCAAACAATAGGTATAAAGTGCCCCTAGACTACAAAATGAAGGACAGGACACTTCTGCACTACTTGAAAAGCAAGTGATAAGAAATCAGTTTGTATATATGCCACATTTTTTTTTATCCAGTCATCTACTGAAGGGCATCTAGTTAGCCAATCCCCCAAAAAACAAATGCCGAATGTTTTCTCTGATATAAGGTGACTGACTCATAGTGGGGTAGGGAGGGAGAGCATGGGAGGAATAGATGAACTCTAGATAGGGCAGAGGGAAGGGAGGGGGCAGGGGTTAGCAAGGACGGTGGAATGTGATAGACATCATTATTCAAAGTACATGTATGAAGACACGAATTGGTGTGAACATACTTTATATGCAAACAGAGATATGATAAATTGTGCTCTATATGTGTAATAAGAATTGTAATGCATATGTAAATTTTTAAAAATTAATAAAAAAGAAGTCAGTTTTGCTGGAATCTGATCAGCAACCACCTTGAGGGTATCAAAAGGTTAATTTTAAAGACATTGGAGAGCAGAGTTGCTGCAGAAAGTTCTGGAGTGCTGTATAGACTCTCTTCCTATCACAGAGGAGGGAAGAAGACAAGCAAAAGAAGCTTCTAGTGAAGTACTAGAAAGTGATCATGTGGTATACATAGGACCCATGACTGATGTGAGATCTGTGTATGGAAAAAGTTGAAAGCAAGAAGCTTGAGCCCATGTTAAAAAAAAAAAAAAAAAAGGTAAAAGACTCCATTAGAAACAAACTTCTTCATGGGACAAGGATATGTTAGTGTCTTCTTTGGTGAGATGCGGGTCACTTGAGAAGAAAGTTAGCCTGGAAGTGGAAGTGAACTTTGCTCAGGAGCTCCTGAGTGTATGAGCGAAACTCAATGAGAATTACCATGGGATGGACTACTGGCTGAGACTCAATTCATAAGAATTAAAATTAGAAAACTCTAGCAGCATTCTTTCTATAGAAATCATCTGAAAACAGTTGCTCCGTATCTATTTGCCTAACTTAACACTTGTTTATTTTGATAGAACCAATCAAGTGTCAGCTACCACAATAACTGGAAGACTAGTGGACACTGTATTATCTAACAAACAATGCACGGAGATACAGCTCAGTTGCCTGAGACTTCATCTCAGTTGTAGAGATGAAGTATGCACAGTGCTCGAAAGAATAATGAGGAGAAACAATGAAAAAACTGTTTTCTACCTACACCTTACACATGCACACACACACACACACACACACACACACACTCGTGCTCACACATATATGCATATATATTCGACTCATTCAGAGCAACTTTTTAAAGATGATAGTATAAGAACAAGGATATGTTTGGAGAGCCATGACACCGACCTTTAATTAGGTAGTGGAGGATACACTGACCTGCAAAACGTTGGTTGTAAAGGAATGAAGTTGGAGTGGGTTGATATAGGGAGATTCCTGGGTTTAGAGTCAGTCCCAGGTCTGTTTCTTATTATTACATTTATTGAGCAAGTCTCTCAAAGTCATTTTTCACCACCAATATAGCTGGATTATAACCTATCCCTCCTTTTTCTCATGA